>NW_027167473.1:4646797-4799596 GCF_013368605.1 Nyctibius grandis
CTGACCAGAAGACCATTATACATCGAGGAGTTAGTGATCCACAGTACAGTTAACCCGAGTATGCCCAGGCCTGTGCTATGCTGCACATACAGTACAGCCTTCAGGCCTGTGTTGTGCTGCACAAATCCTTTGGCCGCGGGATAAACTCAGCCAGCTCATTGTAACACAGGAGCCTGTAGATCGCTCCCACTCAGTACCAATGATTACACCACCTGCGTGGCCTTGCCTTTATCTAACAGTGCAGCAAGAAGTTGTCATGTGAATGTCGTTTCTGTTTGACTGTAGACATGATAAATAAAGCTGTTTCCTTGTAAGAAAATCATATAATAGCTTGACTGACCAAAATGGGACAATCTCTTCTATGAATGGGGTCTGCCCTGCATTGAGTTTACATGGCAAGGTTTTGGTAGCGGAAGATTTGCAGGGATGGCCTCTGGGAGAAGAGGTAAGGAGCTGCCCTGTGCCAGGCACAGACAGTTCCAGCCAGCTTGGCAACGGACCTACTTCAGGCCGAAGATGAGCCACTCAGCAAAGGTGGTGGCATGTCTGTGAAAACATTTAAGAAAGGGCAAAACATTGCACAGGCAGAGAGGAGTGAGGGGAAAAAAAAAAAAAGGTGTGAGAAACAATCCTGCAAACACCAAGTTCAGAGAAGGAGCAGGGTGAGGAGGTGCTCCAGGTGCTGGAGCAGATATTTCCCTGCAGCCCATGGAGGAGAGCATGATGGAGCACATACACACACTGCAGCCTGTGGAGGACCCCACACCAGAGCAGTTGATATTTCCTGAAGGAATTGCAGCCTGTGGAGAGCCCATGCTGGAGCAGGGGAAAAGCATGAGGAGGAAGGAGCATCAGAGAGGAACTTTTATGAACCCAAACCATAACCCCCCATCTCCCCTGCACCACTGGGCAGGGGGTTGAGGAGGTAAAGGATTCAGGAATAAAGGAGAAGTTGAGACTGGGAAAAAAGGGGGGCTGGGGTGGTAAGTTATTGTTTTAGGTTTTTGTCTTTGTTTCTCACTATCCAATTCTGTTTTAACTGTCAATAAATTAAATTAATTTCCCTCAAGTCAAGTCCATTTTGCCCCTGACAGTAATTGGTAAGTGATCTCAGTCTTTATCTCAACTCATGAGCTTTTTAATCTTATTTTCTCTTCCTGTTCTGTTGAGGAGGGGGAGTGAGAGAGCAGCTGGGTGGGTGTCTGGCAGCTAGCCAAGGTCAACCCACCACAGTAACCCATGTCTCACAGTTTCTTTAATCATTACCTGCAGCAACCTAGCTTAAAAGACCATTTAGCTGTTACCCATTTAGTCTAATAATAACCAAATTATAAAAAATTCTTAAGGAGATCAAGGCAAGTAATTTAGTGTGAGCATTGTAATTCACAGTTCACTTCAGGACCTCGCTATTAGTGCAGAAACTGACAGAGGCTTTAGTCCTTCAGCTATCTGAAATAATAAGGCTTATAGCATGTGAGGGCCTAATGAATGTAAGCTGACAAGTGGAAGGTGTTACCCTTGTTAAAGAAAATTGGCAGAGTCCGGGTCTCTAGGTTTGCTGGTTTCATTAACAACTCAGAGTTGGACCACCACCGCAGTGAATGGTACCTGACTCAAATTCACTACCGGTTTGTATAGAAACTAATAATCAATTACATCATAAACATTTCATAAGCTTCTGTTAATAATCCACTAACTATTTCAATTCCTCTTTCTTCCTTCATCAAGAGTCCACAAAAGTCCATTCTTTTCCATTGTTTAGCTGATCTTTATGTTCTGGTTCCGCTCCGACTCCGGCCGACACCCCGTCCTCGATGTTCTTGCTGTGATCGGCGTCCTTAATGTTCTTGCCGTGATCAGCGTCCCGTCCTGATCCGGGTTGATCAGAGTCCAGTTCCCACCGCCAATGTCTCCTAAACATTCAACCTTAAAAACAACTGAAGTTATGTTTAAAACCTTATCTATACTAATTTTTATTTCTAAGTGTCCTATATTTCTTTTAAGGTAAAGAAAAGGTTAACCATACATCCCCTTTACTAAAATCATCAGAAGGTAATACTTCTAGGCCTACTCCTGCTTAGCTACTCATTAAGCTTTGATTGATGATTTCTTCAGTCCTAGGTCAGGATTACACAAGGAGCTTTGAGAACAATATTCATGGATTGTGAAAGCCCACCTGTGTTTATTCAGATAGACTTATATTAATTATTCTATTCACTATTCTATTTCACCCCTGTTGATTCTTGTCTCTCTAACTCATAAGAACTTTTACATTAATTATGTGAAAATTTCTATAACAATTCCCTCCTTTTGTTTTTTATTGCATCCCTGCAATTATTTGTATCTCCATGATGATTCTATTTTTGAAGCAAAGGAAGAAAAACATCTCACACAGCACTGTCCCAACACTAGTACAATCACAAGGAAAATAATTATAAGCAAGACAATTACAATCAGCTTCTTTATCCATAAGGCCAAGCCTGGGAACCAAGATGTGAGCCAAGAGAGTGTTTCAGTAAATCCCCATGAGGTGTCGTCCCTTTCTACCTTTTGCATCACAGAACTCACTTCCCAAATTTTGTGCACATCTGTGAGTAGTTCTCCTGATCGGTCTGTGTACATACAGCAACTATCATTTAAAACTGTACACACTCCTCCTTGTGAGGCTAATATCATATCTAGAGCCATTCTAGTTTGAATTGTGATTTTAGAGAGCTCTGTAATTTCCTTTTGCAATGTCAGAAATCCGTGCATTGAGGCATTGGCTAATTTTTCTATCATCTCCCCAGATATATTTATTATCGTTTTTTTCCAAATTGATAAATAATTCCTCTGGGCTCAATCTTTGGATAGCTACATGTAAAAATGAGTTCCCCAGTCTTTGTCTCAATTGCTATAAAGAAGCCTGCAGATCACCAAGAATAATTATTATAAAGCACACGAGAGGCATTGGTATTGAAATCTTGGTAACGAATAGCAATCTTACACAAGGTGAAACAGCAACATTTACAGATGGAAAAAAAAAAAAAAAAAAGGAACAAACTAAATATTTCATCTTTCCTCGGGTTCCTTGCGGACATGAGAATGATGGATCCAGGTTTCTTTCCCTGCAACTTTGACAGCATAAAAAGAGAAGTTAAAAGTACAACATAGGGTCCTTCCCATTTTGGTTCAAATCTATTTTTCCTCTTAAAGTTTTTTATCAATACTTAGTTTCCTGGTTGAATATTATGTACTTGTATCTCAGGAGATCCACCTCGATACCAATAGGCATGCTTTCGCATTTCAAAGAAAGAATTTTGTAAGTATAGTATATATTGTGTCACTCGTTCATCTCCATCCAATAAACTTTTTTTTTTTTTTTTTTTTTTTTTTTTTTTTTTTTTTTCTGGCAAATAAGTGCCTGGAACAGCCAAAACTCGCCCAAACAATATTTCTGCTGGCGATAACCCAACAGGTTGTCTGGGTGTGTTCCGAATGTCCCACAGAACCAAATTCAAAGCCTCTGGCCATTTCAACCCTGTTGTTTTACACACTTTAACAATCTTTTCCTTTATGGTCCTATTCATTCTTTCTACCTGTCCAGAGGACTCAGGGTGATAGGGTGTATGTAAGTTCCCTGTGACTCCTAAAGCATTATAAACTTGGAACAGAATCATTGCTGAAAAATGAGCTCCTCTATCCGAATCAATTACTTCAGGAACTCCATATCGGGGTATTAACTCTTTCAACAGCGCTTTCACTACAGTTTTTGAATCATTCTTTCTTGCTGGGAAGGCTTCTACCCATCCTGATAATTGATCTACAATCACTAACAAGTATGAATACCCCATTGCCTTTGGCATTTCAGCATAATCACTTTGTAATCCTTGAAAAGGAAACACCGTGGGCGGTCTTTTACCTTGAGGTGGCTGAATCCTAGTGGTAGCATATTGTCAGCAAAGTTTACAGCTTTCAGTAATCCTTTTCACTGCGGAGCAGACTCCGGGTGCAGCCCACAGCCGTTGAATTCTTTGTGCAAGTCCCTCAGGTCCCCCATGGCATTTTTCATGGAACCACCGAACAAGAGGTAGTAAATACCTTTTTGGGAGTAGAGGCTTGTTGGCCAATGTCCATTGTCCATCCTGTTGTTCCGCTCCAAGTCGTCTCCAAAATTTCATTTCTTCTTCTGGAAGAGCCTCATACATCTCTTCTGCACTTGGAAGCCTGTCAAGTTTCTCTGCTGCACACAGAACTGCCATAATAAGGTGAATTTGTTTGGCTGCAGCTTTCGCAGCTTGATCAGCCAAGTGATTTCCTCGCGACAGTGCATCTTGGTGGTTTGTGTGAGCTTTTATATAAATTACTGCTATTTGTGCAGGTAACTGTATAGCTTCTAAAAGTTCACGTACCTCCTTTCCATGTGCAATGGTTTTTCCAGCTGAGGTCAAAAATCCTCTCTCTTTCCACAGGGTACCTGTAGCATGACAAACTCCAAAAGCGTATTTAGAGTCTGTGTAAATGTTAGCTTTTAAACCTTTTGCCAACTTTGCAGCCTCAAAAGCGCTATGATTTCCACACCTTGTGCCCCCTCAGCACTAGGAAGAGGGTTAGCTTTTAACACAGTTTTTTCTGTTGTTACTGCAAAGCCAGTATACCTTTTTCCTTCTTCGTAAAAAGACGAGCCCTCTGTCAAAAGGTTGATGTCTGGGTCGCTCAGGGATTGGTCTTGAAGATCATTGCGTGGTTTACTGGATACTGCTAATACCTGGGTACAGTCAGGTTGATCTTTTTCCCCTTCAGTCGGCAAAGGTATTGAAGTGGCTGGATTCAAAGTATCGCACCTTTGAGGTGTGATGTTGTCAGCCAAAAGTAAAACCAGTTCATATCTATGTGCCCGTTGCGGTGAAAGTGATTTTTCTGCATATTGTTTCAATAATATTTCAACTTCATGGGGTACGCATACAGTTAGGGGATGTCCCAGCACTATTGATCTACAATTTTTCTACCGTTTCTGCTGCTGCAGCTACTGATTTTATACTAAATGGTGTTCCTTGTATAACTGGATCTAATTGAGCAGAAAAATATGCTACTGGTCTTTCATGTGGTCCTAAAGTTTGGACTAAAACTCCTCTAGCATTTCCCTTTTGCTCATCACAATATAATTTGAAAGGTTTACTATAATCTGGTAAACCTGAAGCCGGTGCTTGCATTAAGGCACCTTTCAGAGTTGTAAAAGCTTTTTGCCTCTCCAGACCCCATTTGATGGGTTGCAATTTTGATGGAGATGCTCGGTGACCTTTTACAACCAATTTATTACACAAATACCGAGTGTCTGTAACACAATCCTTCCTTGAACGATATACTAACAATAACTCATCTACATATTGTATCAATTCAGACTTACACGGAAAAAAACAGATCAGCCAAATTCCTTTTCAAAATTTGGGAGAATATAGTTGGTGAACTTGTAAATCCCTGGGGTAACCGAGTCCAGGTTAATTGTTTCCCTTGCCAAGTGAAGGCAGATATGTGCTGGCTTTCCTCAGCCACAGGTATGCTAAAGAAAGCTCCAGTCAAATCCAATACAGTGTAAAATTTTCCCCAAACAGGTATTTGAGTAACAATCAAATTTGGATCAGGTACTACTGGATGGGGAACAATTACAAATACAAATCTATATTCTGGATCCCCATCTTTGTAACTTTGACATTCTGTTAAAATCCCCTTTTCCAAAAATGATTTTATTTGTTTTCCAATACTTGGGATAGCTTCTGCTACAATTGGGTATTGTCTAATAGACGGGGGAGTCCCTCCTTTTGTTTTAATCACTACAGGTTCTGCAGATTTTAACAGTCCAATATCATCTCCGGAGAGACTCCATAATTTTTAAGGTACATTCTTTAACTCTTTTGGGATTTTAAGCTCACATTCTTGAATTTCTACAGTTTGCATTCCCATTATGATCAATCGAATTCCTTTGGGAGTTAGAGCTATGCATGTTTCCAATTCCTATAATAAATCTCTCCCAAATAATGAAATAGGAGAAGTTGGCGAAATAACAAATCGACCCCATATCAAACGATCATCAAAAACAATAGGAAGGGGAAGAGAAAGCGGCAACTTCTCTTCACCCAAAATTCCAGTAACCTTTACAAATTCATCAGATAACTGTGATACATGAAAATTTAACAATGATAAAGTTGCACCAGTATCTATTAAGAATTTAACAGGAATGCCATTTACCTTAGCTGTGATAAGTCCCTCGTTATCTACCTTAATCCCAGAGTCCCGATCCATAAATTTCTCAGCGAGAATGTGGACGCCCCGGTCTTTCCGCTCCGTCTCTCCCACCATTATTGGAAGGTGGTCTCAGAGGACAACACCGGACGATGTGCCCTAAATTACCACAGTAAAAAAAAAACATTCCAGAGTATCAGTTCGAGAGGGAATGAATCTTTGTCTTCCTTGGTCTCCCCTTCCACAGCCTTGTGGAAAACCTCTTCCCCTGCCGCGCTGGTAATTCTGAGTAGTTGCGGTGCTGAAAGGTTGATCTCTCTCTCTCTCTCTCTCTCTCCTTTCTCTCTTTTCTTTGATCTTGTTTCTTTTGCTCTTCACTTCTCCTATCATATACAAAGGTGGCAATACTAAGAATCTTTGTAAGGCTTTCACCTTGCCACCCTGGCATATGTTTCTTGAAATATTTATTAATATCAGGTATAGATTGATCCACAAATACACTGATTGCAAGGGGTTCCTGAAAATTGTCCCTTGTCATTCCTCCATATTTCAGGAGAGTAGCTTTTAACCGACTCCAGTAATCACTGGGATGTTCATCAGGTTTTTGCCTACATTCCATTACCTTTGTCCAATTAGTAATTTTTTTCTCGCTAGCTTGCCGAACAGCCTCCACCAGTTGCTGTAAGGCTTCTCGTTGGAGTCTGGCGCCATCCTCAGTGGCCAAATTCCAGTTTGGGTTTTGATCGGGCCAGGGCTGTAGCCCTTGAGTTTGACCTCTTTGTGTAATTTCCCGATCCTTTTGTAAGGTTTTTTTTTCCTCTCTTCTGCTGTAAAGAGCTCTCTCATGAGGGTCTTTACATCATTCCAATTTGGAGAATAATCAGTAAAAATGCCAGATAGCATCTCAGCACATTTTTCAGCATCCTCTCTGATGCGTGGCATTTTGATTGCCAGTTTACTAAATCTCCTTGTTTCCCAGGTTCATGTCTCACAACAGGTTGGACTGGTGGAACTTCTGGCGGAGCTCCAGGTCCAGCTCTAGGGTTTGGGATGTATTCCAACCTCATGGGATACATGCCAAATCCCTTGTCAGTGAAAGGATTCGATTTCTCCAGCACGGGCGCTGAAGGAATGGAAGGTTTCACTTGTTTAGGCTCTTTTTTTTGCCTTTCTTTGCATTTGCCCAATAGTACCAAATATACCAAAAATCAAGATCTTGACTCCCTTCATCCTCGAGGATTACCCTTAAGAATCTCAATTTATGCGCATCAAAGGTCCCTTTAGAGGGCCAGATATCTCTAGGTCCTCCACCTCGGACCCTAGTTAAAAATGGCCATTCTTCTTGACACAGCAAAATAAATCTCTTTTTCCCACATGTCCCGGTCAACGGGATTCTATTCCAATTCTCCAACACCTCAGCAAGGGGCGTCCCCCTTTCAATGCTGGGTCCAATTCCCATTTTACCTTTTCCTTAATTTCCCGGGTTACCTTTGTTTCAGAAATTCCTCAGCAATTTTAAACACACAGGCTCCTAGTGTCTGAGTATACCCGCTCCCAAGACCACCAGGTGAACTCACCCTTGTTGCCGGCAATTAGGCGTTGGAGACGGGAATGCTCAGAGAATCGGAGCAGTGTCCTAGAGTCCCATCTGGGGTGCCAAATTCTGTTAAAGAAAATTGGCAGAGTCCGGGTCTCTAGGTTTGCTGGTTTTATTAACAACTCAGAGTTGGACCACCACCGCAGTGAATGGTCCCTGACTCAAATTCACTATCGGTTTATATAGAAACTAATAATCAATTACATCATAAACATTTCATAAGCTTCTGTTAATAATCCACTAACTATTTCAATTCCTCTTTCTTCCTTCATCAAGAGTCCACAAAAGTCCATTCTTTTCTATTGTTTAGCTGATCTTTATGTTCTGGTTCTGCTCCGACTCCGGCCGACACCCCGTCCTCGATGTTCTTGCTGTGATCGGCGTCCTTAATGTTCTTGCCGTGATCAGCGTCCCGTCCTGATCCGGGTTGATCAGAGTCCAGTTCCCACCGCCAATGTCTCCTAAACATTCAACCTTAAAAACAACTGAAGTTATGTTTAAAACCTTATCTATACTAATTTTTATTTCTAAGTGTCCTATATTTCTTTTAAGGTAAAGAAAAGGTTAACCATACATCCCCTTTACTAAAATCATCAGAAGGTAATACTTCTAGGCCTACTCCTGCTTAGCTACTCATTAAGCTTTGATTGATGATTTCTTCAGTCCTAGGTCAGGATTACACAAGGAGCTTTGAGAACAATATTCATGGATTGTGAAAGCCCACCTGTGTTTATTCAGATAGACTTATATTAATTATTCTATTCACTATTCTATTTCACCCCTGTTGATTCTTGTCTCTCTAACTCATAAGAACTTTTACATTAATTATGTGAAAATTTCTATAACAACCCTATCCACAATAATTTTGAAAATTTTCTTTTGCTGGTGAGTGCAAAATTCAACCACTAGGCTATGTTGAGTTTAGGGTTCTTATTGCCTAGCTGGGGTTTCTGCTCCTCTCTCACCTACTCCTCCTCCTACATCCTAGCTTGTAGCCTGGGTTCTCTCACTTTACCCTTTCAAGGCTGCATTTCCTTGCTCAACGCATCTGTGGTGTCAGGCCTCTGTTGTTGTCCCTGCTTACCTCTGAATACAATGAGCTCCAATTTTCTGTGTCTGTTTCAGATGTGACAGTGACTGAAGTCTGATATTGTTCATGGAGACAGTCACTTCTGTCATTTCAGCAAATGTTTGAAACTGTTGCACTTAAAATCACAGAAAATCCTGATTTTTTTTGCATAAAAATATAATTTTAGCAGTATCAAATTCCAAGGAATAAGCCTTTACCAAAACTCTAGGAAAATAATATCAGAATAATTTAAAGTGTCTGTTTTAATCAACATTTGAGTTACATAGATCTTGTGTTTGCTGCATAAAGGCAGCTACTCTCAATGCTGTTTCAATGCTTTGACTGTATTCATCGGCCTACTGGTGGAATACAGTTAGCCCGTAATGGTAGTGTACTAACTCTCTGTGGCAAATACTAACACATATATGATTTTTTAAGTAAGTATTTAACAATCAGGCCACCTGCCTCTTAGAACGTATCTTGGTAGCTCTCTTTTCACATAAACAGCCTTGAGAGAACATAGAATCATAGAATTGTTTTGGTTGGAAAGGACCTCTAAGATCATCAAGTCCAACTGTTAACCTAACACTCACAAGTCCACCACTAAACCATGTCCCTCAGCACCACATCTACATGTCTTTTAAATACTTCCAGGGATGGTGACTCCACCACTTCCCTGGGCAGCCTCTTCCAATGCTTGACCACCATTTCAGTGAAGAAATTTGTCCTAATATCCAAACTAAACCTCCCCTGGTGCAACTTGAGGCCATTTCCTCTTGTCCTATCGCTTGTTGTTGAGAGGGCACGGAGTAAATGCACGCAGACCAATATGATCGTTAAGCAGATCTCGTTTATTTACGTATCTGAGGGTACATTTATACTATTCTGTTTTTGTACACACTCTGTGTACATGTCATTTCTATTATGATTGGTTAGTATGCTTTGTTCACACGCCTCTATATTAGTTCTGATTGGTTTATGCTAAAAAGCTATATCTTGCAGGTGCAGCATTCTTTCTTATTTTTCAACTTCCCCATATCTTATTTTTCTCATAGCCAAAGTCCTTGTTCTTTATTATGATTGGCTAGTTCATTACCACCCCATTACCACCCCCTGGACATGCCTGGACATAGCTCGTTCAGTACCTCGTTCCCACCATTGTCCCGTGGGAACCCCACAAATCCCCCTTTTTGTTTTTGAACGAGCTATGTCCTGTCCTGTCCTTTTTGTCTTTGTTTCTTACTTCAACCTGGTTCCCTGCGTCTCGCAGAGCCCGGTCAGAGAATCCCAGCCTTGGTTACCCATAAACCCTGCTCTCTGTTGTTGTGCCAAAAAGGCTGTATTGACCATTCGTTGCACAGTTTTCTGCAAACATGCAAACAAACAGGGTAACACAAGTAGGATAATGCCTATTATAAACATTCCCATAAGCAGACTCTATCTACAAAACATGCAGTTTACTTCAGAACATACTGTTATTCTCTATTATTCTAGCTGAAAGGAAAGTTACTGACAGGAAAGCTGATTCTGTATAAAGGTAACACAGAGCAGGCCTTTTAGAGCCTACTCTGAGGCCTACTCTTGCTAAACCGTTGCTAAACCATCCGGTATCAATTTCCCCCTTTGGAAGTAGTTAGATTTATTATCTCACTACTTCCATATACTATTCTCAATGATTGCCTCAACACAACCCACGCAGATCCCTATGATAATTATAATCACAACTATATAAACTATTCCCTCTAATAATGTGGCTAACCATCCTTTTAGAGACAATCCACCTAATTCTTGCAGGATTTTGTTGAGCCAACTATTTCCTGCTGCATCCCTGATTGCCCTGCTGTCTTCTGCTACTCTGTCGAATCTCCGGATCTGGATTCCACCTCCACATATGGTTTAATACATTTGATCTGAAACCATCATACTCCTGTGCCTGTAGAGACAGAAGCATAACCTCGACCCATTAGTAATAGTTCCCCTGGTCCTAACCACTCGTTAGTACCTGGTTCCCTATACCACACTTTGCCTTTGTTTTGCACATAGCTTGCTCCCTGTCGATCTGCCTCCCAATGTATTACAATTGGGGGTCGCTCCTTATCTCCTGCTAAAGTTAAATGGTTAAGTACATAAACAGCTTTTGCAAGTCTCTCAGAAGGTTCAGTCACCTCTCCCCCTTTTTGTTTTTGCAGAAGCTGTTTCAATGTACTATGAGCACGTTCCACAATCGCCTGACCCGTAGGCGAATGAGGAATCCCGGTGACATGTGTAATACCCCATAGTTGACAAAATTGACGAAAAATCTGTGAACAATATGCTGGTCCATTATCAGTCTTAAGTTGTTGTGGAACCCCAAGACTTGCAAAGCAAGCAAGTAAATGTCGTTTGACATGACGACCTGTTTCCCCAGTCTGTGCTGTTGCCCATATTACATGTGAAAATGTATCAACAGATACATGAACATATTTGAGCCTTCCAAATTCTGCAATGTGCGTAACATCCATTTGCCACAGTTGCAACGCACACAACCCTCGAGGATCTACCCCTATTCCAATTCCCATGCCAATTTTCTGACAACTAGGACAAGCACTAACTAATTCACATGCTTGTGCCATGGTGAGGTGAAATTGTTTCGCTAACATTTTCGCTGATTGATGAAAGAATTGATGGGATAGGTGTACTTGTTCAAATAAATTTGGTGATATTTGCGTATAGGACACAAGTGTGTCTGCTTTATTATTTCCAATGCTCAAACCTTGATCAAATTGATGATTACGAATGTGGGTGACAAAATAAGGTATCTCTCTGAGGTTTATTGCTTGATGCAACTGTAGCAAAATGGTGTAAAGTCGCATATTTCTTATTGGTCGTATAAAAGCTTTTTCAATTCGATTTACAATGCCTGCTGCATAAAGAGAGTCTGTTACAATATTGACAGGTAAGTCCTTCCATTTCACAAAAACCTGATATATTGCAAAAAATTCAAGTGTCTGCAATGAGTCCTCAGTAAATTCCTGAGAATTTACAATGTTTCCATTGTCCATCCTTTTGTCAGGTAATAACTGCTGAATGTGATCGCTTTCCTGCATCAGTAAAAACAGTTAGTCCAGTCACAGGTATCTCTGATCTGATAGGTTTTTCTTCCCAATCCTGTTTGCAAATAAACTGTAGCTTTTTATCTCTTGGCAAATGTGTTACCAATTGTCCAGTAAAGTCCTGTAAGGCCATTTGAAAAAGAGTTGACTGATTTGTTAACCACTGTAGATATTCCTTTCTGATAGGTAAATAGATAGCATCTGAGTCTAGTCCGGTAATGTCTGTAATCCTTTTATGTACTTTGATAAGCAATTGTGCTATTGCTTCCACTCTGGTACAAATTGTTGTTTTAGGATGAAAAACCAAAGAGTCCACTCGAGCATTGCCTTCTGCAATAAACCCAGGCAAATTAGTATGATTTCTTACATGTAAAACATAAAACAATGCAGTTCGGATTTGAATTTCTTGCCACAGAGCTCGCAGCAATTCAAAAACACACTGATTACATATATGCTCTATAACAGATCTATCCAATTGCTTTATAATGCCAGCTACATATGCTGAATCAGCAATCAAATTAAAGGGAATGGGAAAATTCTGAAATATTTTTAATACAGCTCGTAATTCTACCACCTGAGGTGAACCCTTTTGTTGTACTACCATAGATTCCCACTTGCCATCAGAATACCAGACAAGGCCTGCCTTGCCTGTGTTCCCAGATCCATCCATAAAAATGGTAATTCCATCCACAGGAGTGTCTGCGCACCACACTCCTGTGGCAATTGGAAGTTCCACACTCAATTTTATGACAGGATGGGAGGGTAAGTGGTAAACAACCTGTCCCGAGAAATTCTTCATAGCTGTTTGCAAAGCAAAGCTATTAGCCATACACCACTCAAAATATTGAGCTGCAATAGGAACAGTTAGTGATGCAGGGATCTCTGGCCACAAGCTCCCGACATCGCATCCGACCTTTGATGATAATCTGTGCCAATAGCTCTGCAATCAGGGGAACAGTTTTCTTTGTTCCTAAAGGTAGAAACAACCATTCCAATACATGTAACGAATTTGATCATTCTGAATTCCATTGACCAATTATTGCATACGGAATTTGCCTATCAAACAAAGTGATAATTTGTATTTCCTGATCCAAATCAATACGATGTACAAATTTGGAATGTAGCCTGCTTTCTATTTCTGTAATCAGTTGCTGTACCTCTGAAGTAGTGTGTCGTGGTGCTGTTAAAGTTGTGTCCCCTGCTAACAATTGGAATAGAGGCTGCAATTGTGACGACGTAAGCCCCAAGTACGGCCGCAGCCATAACTTGAGCCTTATGTTTCACAGTACCCACTTTTGCACATGCCTTTATCATAACATTCAAATCTGTTTTTCCAGGTAAAGCTTCAATGATCTTTTGACAATCAGCATTAGCATTATCCCTGTTTGCCACAGGTCCAAGGCTTGGCAGCCGCACAGGTTAACCCCGTGTGGAAACACCAGTCCTGCGCTCCCTGCGGTTTGGGCTGCGAGTTAACTGCTTAGGCCTGGAACTGGTTGGGAAGATTCATTTGTGTCAGCACACGGTTCCCCCCCCGCGTTCTTTCTCCAGTTTCCCTGCATTCTGCAGCTGGTTGTTATCAGCTGACCTTGAGCATTATACTGAGACCTGCACAGCTTCACAAAATGCCCCAGCTTCCCACAGCAATGACACATCAAAACAGAGTTATCTCTCCCACTCAGCTTCAACTTCTTAAGGCAGTTTTTCTTAAAGTGACCTTCCTGTTCGCATGTATAACAACGATGAACTACCTTAACTGCCGCCGCAAAAGTTTTTGCTAAATGCTCCATCTGAAATGTGGTGGTTCCTACTTTCTCACAAGCATCCATTAGCTCAGTTAATGTGGGGTTACGATTTGCCATCCCTGCAACAACCCCTCTGCAGTCCTCACCTGTGTTGTCCCTCGCCAACTATAGTAACAATGCTTCTTTTACAATTTTCCAATCTAACGGTTGCCAAATATTTCTTCCCTCAGGACCCGCACCCACAATCACCGGATATGCTTGTGGAATTATAACTCCTTCTAATAACGCATCCCGAATGATCCCTTTCCATTTTACTCCTCCCCCCTCTTCCCCTGTATACGCGAGCAGACGCTGACCCTCTCCGCCACCTCCCACATTACCAGATGGACGCAGACCTCCCCCCCCGCCCTGATCTAAAGGTGGAGTAGGGAGTTGTAAAGGAGGTTGAGGTGGCCCTAATACTTGTCCCGAACACAGAGGGGATTTTGGGGGAGACATAGTCACGTGTCCCAAGGCGTTGGCTGGATGGTGCTGCTGCAATTCCTTCTTTAATTCTTCCAGTCGTCTACCAAGCTCTGTCATGTCAAGTTCGTGTCCATTTCGTGATGGTAACGGTCCTTTAAGTCCTTGTGACTCTGGTACTGCTGACTCCGTAACTGGAGACTTTAACGGTGGTCGTTTAGCGCCGGAATGTGAACTTTGTTCAACAGATTCAGGAAACGGCGAATCCGGTAAAGGTGGGTACAAAGCAGGTTTACCCTCCTTCTTGTTCTCCTGCTCAGCCTCATCCGTAGAGAGATCAATGAGAGGAGGGGGTTTCGGAGGGGTTTCGGCCAAGTCTCCTGTTCAGTGTCTGAATCAATTAGTCCAAATCAAGCTCGTGTTTTAGGGCGCACTACCGGTTCTGATGGATCTGTATCTATTTCACTCGCTCCCCGCTCTTCAGCTTTTTTCGGAGCTGTCTGTACCCACGGCGGTAAAGGAGCTGCCACTGGTACAGCCACCGGGGCCGTGGGAGGTGTTGGTCCCACAAACAGCGAGGGAGTAGTAGGTGCCTGCGGTCCTAAAGCCATAAAAGCTGTATGTGTGACTTCTCTCTCTGCTTTTATTCCTTTTAACGCTTCGCTAACCAGCCTCCATGTAGTAGACAATTTAAAGGCTTCATTATCACCACTTGACACCGCATCCCAGAGAGATTCACCAATCTTCTCCCATAAAGGCACTTCAAAGACATCATTAAAGGTTGTATAATGTCCTTTATCTTTTGCCCAGGACAGTAACTGCTTTAACGCAGCTTTGTCATATTTAATTCCTCTCTCAGAGAGTATATGTTGGAGGAGTTTCACCACTGCCACTTCTGTCTTGGTCAGGGTAGACCCCATCTCCTCCCCCAGCTGCCTGGGAAGCCCTACCCAGGTTTTCCTTTGCTAGGAAAACTCAGGCTTACCGCATCCGTTTCCCGGTGCGAACCGCATCCATTTCTTTTTCCCGGTGCGAAAATCCAGTGCCGGGGCAGCACTCTACAGCTGGCTTCCTCTCATCCTCCCCCCTTTCAGTCCGTTGTCCGCTGCTTCTCCGCAGTCTCCGGCCGAAGAGTCCCTGGTCCGGGTTCAGGTCCCTGTTCGGGCGCCACTTGGCCATGTTCTTGAGAGGGCTCAGAGTAACTGCACGCAGACCAATATGATCGATAAGCAGATCTCGTTTATTTACGTATCTGAGGGTACATTTATACTATTCTATTGAGGGTACATTTATACTATTCTATTTTCGTGCACGCTCCGTGTATGTGTCATTTCTATTATGATTGGTTAGTATGCTTTGTTCACACGCCTCTATATTAGTTCTGATTGGCTTATGCTAAAAAGCTATATCTTGCAGGTACAGCATTCTTTCTTATTTTTCAACTTCCCCCATATCTTGTTGGTCTCATAGCCAAGGCCCTTGTTCTGTATTATGATTGGCTAGTTCATCACCACCCCATTACCACCCCCTGGACATGCCTGGACATAGCTTGTTCAGTAGCTCGTTCCCACCATTGTCCCGTGGGAACCCCACAGTGGGACACCTCGCATGACTGGAATGTGGTCATGGATGGCTATGTCTGTGGAAGACCCTCAGTCTGCAAACAGCTGTGCTTTACTTGGGGAGCATAAGATTTGCTTGGGAACACTGCACTGAGAGTGGTTTTTGCTTGCTTCTAAGATAAAGGAGCCGAGACCAGTTCACAGGGCTTTTTGAGGCATGAAAGAAGTAAACATGTGTGGAAGGTCAGTTCTGAACACAGAGCTGAAAACAAGGAATGGTTGTTGATGTTTTGAGTCCAGAACACTGGCTCTTCCCAGAATGGGTGATGAGTGCTTAGCGTGTGAATGTTGATGTTATCTTGAACTGCCTAGTCTGGCTCCTGCATTGTAGCAGTTAAATAGGGTAGTAGCATAACAATAAAAAGCCTTAGGCCTTTCGGCTTCAGGCCCTTGCATCCTCGATCTCAGAGTCTGTGCCTTCCTTGCCGCCCGCCGCAAATGGCGCCCGAACAAGGTTGAAGATTAACGAAGAAGCGGCAGCGACTCTGATCGAAGGATTGTCAGGGGCTAGCGCGCGCCAGGACCGGAGAGTCCCCAGGACCTGAGAGTCCCCAGGATCGGAGAATCCCCAGGATCAGAGAATCCCCAGGACCAGAGAGTCCCCAGGACCGGAGAGTCCCCAGGATCGGAGAATCCCCAGGACCAGAGAGTCCCCAGGATCGGAGAATCCCCAGGATCGGAGAATCCCCAGGACCTGAGAGTCCCCAGGATCGGAGAATCCCCAGGATCACAGAATCCCCAGGACCGGAGAGTCCCCAGGACCTGAGAGTCCCCAGGATCGGAGAATCCCCAGGACCGGAGAGTCCCCAGGACCGGAGAGTCCCCAGGATCGGAGAATCCCCAGGACCGGAGAGTCCCCAGAATCAGTGAGTTCCGCGATCGCAATAAACATGGGACAGGCTAGTTCCCAAGAGCATAAGCTCTACACTGAGGTATTACAGCGTATATTACGCGAACAGGGCTATAAGGTCCAATTAGCGAAATTGGTGCAGTTATTAGTATGGATCAAAGACAACTGTACCTGGTTCCCTGTATCAGGGACTTACGATGCAAAGATTTGGGCGAAAGTGGGAGTAGAAATACAAAAACGGAACACGTTGCAGTCTGATATTCTAAAGGATTTAGAAGCAACGTGGAGGGTTGTTTTTATAGCAGTCTCTGCACTCCAGCCTGCAGAGGAGTACTTGCAATCTCTGGCATCCACTCCTATTAACACCTTAGTGGATGTGAAGGAGCAACAGGAGCTTGTATATGAAACAGTCTCTGGAGAATCAGACGATCCTTACGATCTTGATTTCACAGATCCAGACATATAGTCCAATTTATACCCACCATTAACATCGGTAAAAGAAACGGCTGCGGCCGTCCCTTCGGCACGGGGGGTCTCGCAGCCGGCAGCAGCAGCGGCAGCGGCTACGGACGGAGCACAGTTAACACCAACAGCTCCTCCGTATCCTGCGTCTGCCGAGCCACCTATTGGCTTTGCTGAAAAGGCATCAGAGTCTCATGTAACGAAATACAAAACGCTGGCAGAAAATTGTAGAGAGGAAGCTGCTCGTAAAGGAGATTTTGCCATGCTGACGGCGATGCCGGTAATCTATCGTCCATATCATTCTCCTGAGTATCGCTACCTTAGTTATGAAATGATTAAGGAAGTACGGGCCGCGGTGAGAGACTATGGTTTGCACAGTAACTATACTTCAAATTTAGTAACAGTCATTGGGGAATCCTATACTATGACACCACATGATTGGAAGTCACTTTTACGGATGATTTTAACACCTGCACAGTATTCAGTGTGGCTGGCAGAGTACCAGGAGGCTGTTTCTGCAGACACTTTGGAAAATAGGCAAGAATATTTGGGAGTTAATCAGTATGAGACACCAGAGGTACAGGCACGGTTACCTCGGCAGCGTCTACAACAGATCTCTGCATTGGCTTTAAAGTGCCTGAAACGCGTTCCGGAGGCAGGGAAACGCCAGCCCTCTTTTGCGGCAGTCAGGCAAGGAGCTCAAGAACCCTATGTTACATTTATTGATCGTTTACCAACAGCACTGAGCAGGCAGATTGATGATGAAAATACAGTAGAAACGCTGTTATTACAATTGGCTTATGAAAATGCAAATACAGATTGTCAGAGAATTTTGGGCCCTCTAAAAAACTCTTACAAAAGTATAGCAGAATTTATTAAAGCTTGTCAGAATGTGGGTTCTGAAGAGCATAAAGCTACTTTACTTGCAAGTGCCTTGGCTCAGCAACTCGTTGTGGGACGAGCAGAAATGAAATGTTTTGAGTGTAATCAAATGGGGCATATTAGAAAGAACTGCCCAAAGCCGACAGTAAAGAAAAAAGATGAGCAGAAAGGAAGGTTCTCCACAGGGCATGATGAACAGTCCCACAATTTGTCAGTTAGTGGTCTCTGCTGCAATAGAGCCGACTCGAAGTATTTTTAAACAGTCTCTTATTTACCATTATATGGATGACATTCTCATTGAAGCTTTGACACAGACAGAACTGATGAAAACTGTAAATCATCTAAAAGACTCCTTACAACAATTTGGGCTTCATATTTCCCCAGAAAAAATACAAACAGAACCGCCCTGGAAGTATTTGGGATGGGTACTGTTTACCAGAACCTTATGGCCACAACAACTTTGTTTGGTAAACAATATCTCTACATTAAATGATTTGCAGCAACTACTAGGGACAATTAATTGGATTCGTCCTGTGCTGGGTATTTCTACTGAACAGTTAAGTACCCTGTTTAACACCTTGAAGGGGGATTCAGATTTAACTTCGCCTCGAATCCTTTCTGACAAAGCAAAACAGGAATTGGCATTGGTAATTCAAAAACTTACAACTTCCCAAGCAGGACGTATAATCTTACAGTTGCCTCTTCTACTTTTTGTGATTCACACGAAATTCCAGCCTTATGGGCTATTTGCTCAATTGACAGAATCACAGCAATTAGTTACCCTGGAATGGATTTTCTTATCACACACCTTTACAAAAACAATTATGACTCCTCTGGAGATGGTCATTATGGTGATTCAGAAAGGAAGGTTCAGGATACAGCAGCTGACAGGTCGAGACCCTGACATTATTTACCTACCCTTTCATAAGGAAACGCACATTACTCTGATGAGGGACAGCCTTGAATTTCAGGCTGCTCTGGCTGATTATTTGAATGATATCCATTTTACTTTGCCACAGAATAAAATCTTGCAAGCCTTACCTTCCCTCTGTTTACAGCCACAGAGAGTGATGGTGCCTCACCCTATACCAAATGCAAAAACGGTTTTTACAGACGGCTCAGGTAAAACAAAGAAGGCCGTAGTAGCCTGGAAAGAAAAGGCACAATGGCAACACACATCAGTTACTGTGGAAGTGTCCACTCAGATTGTTGAATTGTCTGCAATACATTTAGCTCTGACATTGTTTGCAAGCGAACCTATTAATATTGTATCAGATTCACCATATGCTGTTGGCACTATTAACCGCTTAGAAGCTGCATTTATCAAAGAAATTAGCAATCAAGAGCTGTATAAACTTTTCCTTGCTATTGCAACTCTGCTTCAGCAACGACAGCATCCTTGCTTTATTGTTCATATTAGGTCTCACACTCGCTTGCCAGGACCTCTGGTAGAAGGGAATGCAGTAGCTGATAAGTACACTGTTTTGCCCATAACATCATCCTCCCTTACTCAACGATTTCAACATGCACAATTATCTCACTCCTTTTTCCATCAAAATGCTCGCAGTTTACAGAAAGAATTTGCTCTCACAAAAACGCAGGCTCGTGATATTATTCGGGCATGTAACGATTGTCAACTATATAATACTGCAACTTATCATGATGGTGTAAATGTCAGGGGACTGAAGGCTAATGAAATTTGGCAAACAGATGTTACACATTATCCACCTTTTGGCAGGCAAAAGTATGTTCATGTTACTGTGGATACCTTTTCTGGTTATGTTGTTGCTTCTGCAGCTACAGGGGAACGGACTCAGGATGTTAAGAAACATTGGACAAGGTGCTTTGCACTTATGGGCCTCCCTAAACAAATAAAAACAGACAATGGACCTGCCTATGTATCTCAAGCAGCGGCCTTATTCCTACAACAGTGGGGTGTGTCTCACGTTACAGGTATCCCGCACACCCCCACCGGACAAGCCATAATTGAACGGACACATCAAAACTTGAAACACATGTTGCAAAAACAAAAAAGGGGGAGTGTAGCCACAGCTCCTCAAGAACAATTAGATATGGCTGTGTTCATTTTAAATTTTCTAAATCGGTCATCTTCTTGATTAGATACCACGGCAGTGGAACGACATTTTCAGGCTAAAGTTCCCTTTACACAAAATCCTAAGGTTTGGCATAAAGATCTGCCAGGCCCAACTGATTGGCGTGGAGCAGTAGAATTGTTGACATGGGGGAGGGGATATGCTTGTGTTTTACTCCCAACAGGTCCTCGTTGGCTACCTGCGAGATGCGTGAAGCCATACCATGAGCTGGAGAAACCACAACCAGAACCCGGTACCAGAAATGCAGACGCTGAAAGCACAGGGACCACGCAAGCGACGTAGAACAGTCAACCTGACAGCAGGCATTACTTGGGGAATGCTGAAATGACTGGATGAGCACGCAAGTAGCATGCTGCGAGGGGTCTTGGGTGGTCTCTGGTGGTCGTGGTCCCCCCATAGTTGTGCTGTCTGCTGTGTGACTTCGCTTCCACGCAAGCGTGGTTAAGGCCTTTCTGTTGACACATGCAGGTGGCTCTGAGGAGAAGATACTGTTTTGGTTCTCACAGCAGTTATCTCTTCTAGAGCGTGTGAATCAAGTAAATTTGGACACTACAGGGATGTTGTTCACAGTCTTGTTTATCTTTGGCCCTTCTTTGTAACTAGTGATGCTACAGTATTATTGTATAGATATCTATGTTTATTCCTTTTTCTATATGTATTTATTGCGTGCCTCTGTATATTGCTCTGCTCTACACCCCGCAAGCCAAATGTGCACGTCCAGCTTTGCACTCCCCAGGAGAAGCAGTCTCATGAGCGAGGGGGTAGAATGTGGGAATATAGCGGAAGATTGGCGAGGAGGATAGTGGGCACGCTCGGGCGGCTTGCACCTGGGATGTCAAAAAACACATATATCATACTACTAACTGTTATTTAGTCTTGTGTGCTGGACAAGTAGAGCATCTTCATTCAGATAACATAGGCCTGTGATAAGACTCAAGGGCACCTAATTGTTTATGCCTGAGATTCCTGCCCTGCTGTGAGAAAGATCAAAGCACAGTGGAAAAATGCCACCTGGCAGAAATCCCTAATATACAGGCGAAGGCAGCAGGCCCGGAATCTCTTTCACTTTCTCTCTAGCAGGAACTGAACTCCGCGGTGCCTGCGTCCCTGCTTGTGTGCCTTTGCCCCAAGTGCTGCTTCAGAGACCTGGTCTGCAATCAGAGGACTCTGAAAAGCCGAAGCCCACATCATGACCACCCTTGTCATCAAATAAACAAAAAAGGGGGAAATGTGGAAGACCCTCAGTCTGCAAACAGCTGTGCTTTACTTGGGGAGCATAAGATTTGCTTGGGAACACTGCACTGAGAATAGTTTTTGCTTGCTTCTGAGATAAAGGAGCCGAGACCAGTTCACAGGGCTTTTTGAGGCATGAAAGAAGTAAACATGTGTGGAAGGTCAGTTCTGAACACAGAGCTGAAAACAAGGAATGGTTGTTGATGTTTTGAGTCCAGAACACTGGCTCTTCCCAGAATGGGTGATGAGTGCTTAGCGTGTGAATGTTGATGTTATCTTGAACTGCCTAGTCTGGCTTCTGCATTGTAGCAGTTAAATAGGGTAGTAGCATAACAATAAAAAGCCTTAGGCCTTTCGGCTTCAGGCCCTTGCATCCTCGATCTCAGAGTCTGTGCCTTCCTTGCCGCCCGCCGCATATGTCCTCTTCAGGAAAGACAGGCCACTAAGGAGAGGTGGTGGAGTTGCTCTTTATGTGAGTGAGCAGCTAGAATGTATTGAGTTCTGTCCAGGGGCGGATCAGGAGCGAGTTGAGAGTTTGTGGGTGCGAATTAAGGGGCAGGCTGGCAGGGGTGACACTGTTGTGGGTGTCTATTACAGGCCACCGGATCAGGATGAGGAGGGTGATGAGGCCTTCTACAGGCAGCTGAGAGCAGTCTCACAATTACAGGGCCTGGTTGTCATCGGGGACTTCAACTACCCTGATATTTGCTGGGAGGCCTACTCAGCCAGCCATCCCCAGTCCAGGAGGTTCCTCCAGTGCATTGATGATAACTTTCTGATGCAAATGGTGGATGAGCCAACTAGGAGAGGAGCGTTGCTGGATCTTGTTCTCGCTAACAAGGAGGGTCTGGTTGAAGCGGTGAAGGTTGAGGGCAGCCTTGGTTGTAGTGACCATGAGATGGTAGAGTTCAGGATCTCATGTGGCAGGAACAGAATAGCTAGCAGAATCACAACCCTGGACTTCAGTAGGGCCAACTTTGGCCTTTTCAAGCAATTGCTAGGGGAAATCCCATGGGACAGGGTACTAGAAGGTAAGGGGGCCCAAGATAGTTGGTTAGCATTCAAGGACTGCTTCTTCCGAGCTCAAGATCAGAGCATCCCAGCAGGTAGGAAGTCAAGAAAGGGTACCAGGAGACCTGCAGGGTTAAACAGGGAACTGCTGGGCAAACTGGAAGAAGAGGGTGTACAGATCATGGAAGAAGGGGCTGGCCACTTGGGAGGAATATAAGTCTGTTGTCAGAGGATGTAGGGAGGCAACTAGGAAAGCTAAGGCCTCCTTGGAATTAAACCTTGCAAGAGAGGTCAAGGACAACAGAAAGGGCTTCTTCAAATACATTGCAGGTAAAACCAACACTAGAGGCAATGTAGGTCCACTGGTGAATGAGGTGGGGGCCCTGGAGACAGAGGATAAAAAGAAGGCTGATAACTGATAACTGATTAAGATGTTGGAAAGTTGGTATTTTACAGTGCTACAGATCACTAATCTGTAAACTAGCATTTTGAAGTATGTGTCCAGTCTGGTGTATGCTGGGCTAAGTCCTGCAAACTGAAAATAGATCTGCAATAGAGGTCATGAAAAATTGTTCAAAACAGATGTTGTATAGGTATACCTTTAAAGCCATGGCTTCTCTGTAGTAATGGACTTTCTTAACCAAGAAAAGGAGCTGTCCTAACTTCAGCACTATAAAGTATTTCCAAAATAGTACAAGTACATACAGTATTAGAGAACCTGATTTTCCTTTCTTTCCCAATATTTGCAACACTCTTTCAAAACTTAACTTCAAGATGCAAAGAACTAACCTGGAGTTTGTTTCATATGTTAGATTTGTTGTTTGCTTTTACTTAAAAAAAAACCAAACACCTTAAAAAGCCAAATGAACAAAACAATAAAAAATAAATCTCAGAACCTTATCATTCCCAATATATTCTATTAGTGGTTAATGAATCCCATTAATCCTATATGTCCTATGCTGAAATACAGTATACATTAGAGCAAATCAGTTACTGTTTAGGAGTGGGGTTTATTTCGGGGGGTTTTGTGGTTTTTTTTTTTCAGAAACAGGATTTTGTCACAAATAATAATGCCATGAGTCTATATGTTCCATTGTTTCATGGACCAAAGTACTCCCCCATCTGTTAATTCCTTTAGAATGTGAAGAAACAATGACATTTCTTTAAATGTGCCTTCTACCCCAACTATTCAAGCTGGGATCCCTAAATTCGGACATTTACATTCATATGTAGGTTATTCCTGGTAGCCAAAACATTTACATATTGATTTAAGATGTGTTTATCATCTGTAGCTCCCCATTGTAGTTGATAGGATGTGAGGGTGTTTCATATTTCATAGGCTCAGGCCTTAATTTTCCAATTACTTCATTTGTCTTACAAAATGGCAACAATACAGACTGTATGACAGACTCTAGTTTATGTGATCTTCATAGAGAAGAATGTGAATGCTCCTTTCAGTGTCATTGGGTTACACATGGCCCTGACCCCACTCAACAAGGCAGCATTAACAGTACTGGTAAGCAGAACACTTGATATTTCTAGATCAATAGAAATACTGCTGCTACCTATTTTTATTAGGAAGAACACATGTTCCTACAACTCAATTTGGACACCAGAAATTAAAGTTTGGTTTATAAAATAAATGTTTCAAAAAGCTGAAATGGAGGTAGAAAATGTGCTTGGTTTCCTGATGTCTTCACTGAAGAAAACACATCCCTTTTTATTGCATAGACTGCTCAATATCCCTAATGCCTTAAAAGCAGTTCTCCTCGCATGGACGGAATTTATCATGAACTATATGCAAACTATTTCTAATGCTGAAAGCTATATACAGCTGTAGAAGAAAATACTCTCTGAGTTGATTTTTTTAATGTTTGTTTCTAGGAAGCAAGCTTTTTATCAGGTAATACAATAAGATACTGTAATTGCAGGTGTACTAACAAGATTTTTATGTAAAAAAATTTTACAAGATGACCTAAATTCATTTGTGGTGGAAACACTTTGAATTTCATTGTGATTATCCTGAGATGAATTTAGCCCAAAGACTCTTAAGGGCTGCACCTCCCCTTCCTCTTCTTGAGGGGTGAAAACAGAACAGAAGAATGTTTCTGGGAAGAAAAATGTGTAAACATAATTCTTCCCCTATAAGTAGTTGGGGAGGGAAAAAAAATCACTGATAACCTCTTACAGTTCATGCTTTTAACATAGCAAAGATGGAATACTCAGATAATGACAATGATTTAAAGTTTTCCTTCAGTGATGTTTTTGCTCCTCTTAAAGGGCAAAACATAGTTTTAAAATAAATATTGCCTTTCTCAGTATTTGATGTGTCATGCATGACAGGTACAATGCAAGGTACCTAGAGAAGCTTATGACACTCCTTCTGCATTGTATTTCCAATTAGCTCATGGTTTTCCACCATACTCTACAGCAACAGCTATAAAGAGATATAGGAGCCCTTTCAAAATGCTCTTTACAATAATTTTAGCTGTTTCCATTAATAGAGTGCTCTTAAGGAAATGTCTACTCTCTCCATAAGCACACACAACTGCCATTGGATTTTGCAGGAGTTAGATAAGCATGTGAAGAGAATAAATCTTTAAGGCAAGTGTATGAAGAGAAAAAAAAACCTTTAAAAAGGAGCAGTTTATAAAGATGACAGCTGCTGTTATGCATCCACTCAAACAAAACACAGCAAAATAAAGCACTGTTAGTGGCATTTCTATAGTACAGTACTGTATTTATTGACAAATAAAAGTACAGGGTTAACTGAGAGATGTATTTTTCTGCCCTCATACCCCTGCCACATTACACAGGCTGATTTCTATTTTTTCTAGGTAAGTAAATAATAGAGCTAAATACACATACTGTCAGAAAATGACTGAGCTGTTGTGGCTTTTTTTGCTTTAAGTATCTGCTTGAATTATACACATTTTTACTGGAAAAAGTGCAGCTTATATTCAAAAGTATAGTTAATACAAAGAAAAATTGAAAAGACATTTACTTCAATGGATCTTCTTGAGTATAAATTCACCTTATTTTTGTGTATCAATCAGATGCTATTAGTAACAAATGCAATGTTTCGCTTAACCACCTTTTTAAATGAAGGATTATTCTGAGATAGAAGTAAACCCACTTTTAAAATGGAGTTTTAACTTGAGAATTATTTAAGTGACTCAGAACGTGGTTTTACTCAATAAATTTTAAATACAAGCAGCATTACATTTTTCAACAAAACATATTCATGACACATCAATCACAAAGATCTTGGAATCATGCTACTGTGGTGTCACAGGCCAAACCATCCAGTCAGATGTATATACACCAGTGTCAATGCTTTAAATTACAAAAGTCATTGCCTAGTCCAATCACCATCCCTTCCCTCACTCACTCTGCAATTCACTTGCTTAAGACTGTCGTTCCTAGCAAAGGGTGGGGAGAGGGGCACAGAGTACTACTTGGTTTTTAAACTTTTGCTACATGTGCTTTCAAACCGTGAGCAGAGACTGTGAACAGCATGGCAGCAGACTGCTCTTGCATCGTTCACCATGTCCTTGCTGCGGCTCACTCCCCCCCCAGGCCAGCTCTGCCTCCGCAAGGAGCTGGAGCTGGAATTTTTGGATCGCTTGATCATGCTGGGGTGAAACTCGGTGTGGCGCCGAGCATGCTTTGTCAGGTGGTAGCTCCGCATGAACTGCTTCTTGCAGAGGGGGCACCGAAACTGTTTTTCGCCTGTGTGGGTTCAGTAGTGCCGGGTGAGCTCATCCGAGCGAGAGAACTTTTAAGGCAGCCGGGCCATGTGCAGGGGAATGGTCGCTCGCCTGCAGGGAGGAAAGGATGACAAGAAGTTTAGGGGAGGGATATAAACACCAGTACATACAAACTTTGCTGTAGCGGGACAGCTGAGAAGCTGGGGAAATATGCTGCTGAGGGGAAAAGCTGCCTTTATTTCTTGCCATGGTGTCACTGTCTGCAGAGCTGTTGATCACTTACTTCATCAGGTTTCAGTCTCACCTCTAGCAGAAGCCAAAACCCCCTCCAACCACATGGAACTCTCATTCTAGTGCAGAACCTTACATGACTCTGAATGCTGTCATAACAACAGATGAGCTCTGCCTATTCCTGTACATTTTTATGTTGTGCTCATTACAGTGGTTTGAGAAAGGAACACCACTATTACTCCTCTAACACTTCCATTCTGCTGAATAAAATAATCTATAACCATTAGAAAAGAAGAAAAAAAAATATCTCACCTAGGACAAGTAATTCCAGTCTAGGAAGAATTGACTGGGGAGGGGCTTGGGAGAGCTGTGCAGCCCCAGGGCTACAAATACATACAGCAAAAATGTTGTGGCTGTAGAGAGAAGGCCTATGCTCCCCCTCTTTTCCTTTCCCTTTCTCCCAGAAATCCAAGCTGCTCCACAAAATAAAGGACTCCCCTCAATCTCTTAGATGGCTGATTTGAGGGCAAGAAAATTATCTCATTATTCACAGCTCTATCAATAAGAATGTTTGCTATGATGGTAAAGAACAAACCCAAACACCTTAACCTAAAATGCACTACACCTTTGTTTTAAAAACAAGGATGTGAGGAGTGAACAGTACTCACTATAATTTCCCTAACACTCCAAATCCCTGCAGTTCACCTCTGCAGGTTGCATGGGCCTTGCATACAGTCACAGACCCAATTCTTCCTGATCTGCAAAACTGACTGTGGTCAGCCTTAGCTGGCTGCCAGACCCCCACCCAGTCACTCTCTCACTCTCCCTCCTCAACAGGACAGGGGGAGAAAATAAGATGGACAAGCTCACGGGTTGAGATAAAGGTAGTTTAATGAGAAAAGCAAAGGCAAAAAGAAGCAGATGCCTCCCATCAGTAGGCAAATGTCCAGCCACTTCCTGGGAAGCAAGGCCTCAGTATGTGTAGCAGTTACTTTGGAAGACAAATGCCTTAACCATGAATGCCCACCCTCTTCCTTTCCATCAGTTTTTATTGCTGAGCACGACGTCACATGGTATAGAATACCCTTTCGGTCAGTTTGGGTCAGCTGTCCTGGCTATGTCCCCTCCCAAACTCTTGTGCACCCCCAGCCTGCTGGCCTTTGAGCCAGGTGGGGGATTTGAAGAGAAAGCCTTGATGCTGTCAGTAGTCAAAACACTGGCATGTTATCAACATGGTTCTAGCCACAAATGCAAAGCACACTACTATATGGGCTGCTATGAGGGCAGTTAACTCCATCCCAGCCAGACCCGGTACATTCTCCACCCCTTATTCCATACCATTTGTATTATGCTCAGGTCAGTACACTGACTCAGTTATATGACACAGAAAGAAATGAAATCTTTTAAGTTCGCATGAAAACTTTCAGTCATAGACATCGCGTGCCAGTACATTTTGATGCCTTAATTCCCTTTCTTAATAGTCTCCCAAAGTGAATATAAATAACAGCTATGTGACAGCTATTTATAGTCAACCATGAAATATAAAAACTGTCCCAGGAGTGTTTCCAACTTGGAAGAGTTGGAAAGAAATTCAAGAACTCCAGTATTTCTTGATACCGTGAAGTTTGACACAACACACAGATCACAAAAAAAAGAAGTCATTTACAAGCAAGTGTGCCTTGGAATAACTCCTCAGACACAGCAGCAGAGATGATAGACCAGGCTAAAGACTCGAGGAATTAATAGCCCAGAAGCCAGGATGACAACTGGTAATGGAAAGCATTGCAAAGCTTTAGAGAGAAGAATGGGGGCAGAGGAGTGGGTGGAAAATGACTGATGGCATCCAGAAGATGTGATGTCAAGGAGGAAGATGATGGACTAAATAAGCTGAGATTTAGCCACACAATGGGCCCTTAAAGCCCTAGTGAAATTCTCATATGTAGTAATTTTAATGGTTTAGGCTTCTAATTATATGGTATTCCTTGAAAGACAGACTACTCTGTCCCAGAATGACCAGCATTTGTTAGTTTTAGCTAGATGAGTAAGAGTATGCACGTTAAGGCAGTCTCTTAGGCCAGCCACAGCATAGCCTGCTTCCTGTGCAATTTCTTTCCTCATCTCACAGCAAGACTGGCTCTTGGTCAAGGAAGAAGGAAGCAGAAATAGCAAAATGCCAATTTAGCCTGGTGCATTAACCCAGAGCAGGGTGGAAACATCATTGCAAGCCATTCTGACCTGTGGGTTATCTTTTACAGATTTCTTGGCTTCCTGCTGTATGGCTTTAAACGTGGTTGGAAGCCTTTCGGAATAAGCACTGCCTCTATAGAAAAAATTAAAAGTGTATGTTTGCTCATATACACGTGAAGGCCATGATCACAGCTACAACCCAGGGCAACACTGGGGGGTGCGCACAACCATACAGAGCACTTGGGTGATGACACCATGCTAACTGGTCTCTTCTGGCTTTGCTCTGCTTGATGTTTGCACATGACATTTGAGTCGAGCTTTTCACTTGTACTGCTCTTTTACTATCTCATGGTTTCTGTCACAGCTTCTTGAAGCAGGCATCAGTAGGAGGTGCAGAAAAACCTTCTGGATCTCCCATGGAGTGTGGGAGAAGTGCTATAAATCTTGCATGTGTGGAGGCATCTAGTATATGGCTCTATATCAGCTACCTACACGCCAGAGCAGTGGAAAAAGTTCAGGCATCCTGCCCGTTCCCCAGAAGCAACACTTCTTATAATCTACCTCAGGACAGCTCTTCAGCCTGCAGAAATGCCTAATTCTAATAGAGAGAGATTGGGTATCTAGGCTGGATAACAAGGTGCTACGTAGGTAGATTAGGGTACAGCGACCAGAAAATCTCGGGCTGTAACGGAAGGTAGGCGTGGCGAAAGGAGCAGGATGTGCAAGTATCGTGCGAGTTCATACGGGACAAGACGACTATATAAGGCTGTTGCGCAGTTAAATAAACGCCATTTGTTGCATCCTCACATTGGTGTCAGTGCTCAATGGCCCTGGGGTGCGAATAGCCTCAGGCCAGCCAGCAACTGAACGGAGCTTGCCGCAGACAAGCGGCAACAAGTGGTGACCCCGACGTGATTGCTGGGCTGGCGGACCGCAGGCGGTCGGAGTGGGTTCGCGAACCATGGAAACCTTGATAAAGGTGATTTCGTTACTGGGCGGGGAATTTAAGATTTCTGTGAAATCGAAAGACGTAGCCCAGTGTGTGGACCGTCTCGTTAAAGGGGGGGGCGGTGGCAGGACCGGCTGATTGTTTACAGCCGAATACCTGGGAGCGGTGCTCGATGCAGCTCGCTGAGCGAGCTATGGCAGCGGGTTCTGCCAAAGAATTAAAAACATGGGGAGTTATCTTGTGGCTGCTACGGGCTGCGCGGGAGGACTGGGTGACATGGGATGCGGCTCAGACGTGTTTACATGGGGTCTACCCTGACCAAGACAGAAGTGGCAGTGATGAAACTCCTCCAACATATACTCTCTGAGAGAGGAATTAGATATGACGAAGCTGCGTTAAAGCAGTTACTGTTTTGGGCAAAAGATAAAGGACATTTTACAACCTTTAATGATGTCTTTGAAGTGCCTTTATGGGAGAAGATTGGTGACTCTCTCTGGAATGCGGTGTCAAGTGGTGATAAGGAAGCCTTTAAATTGTCTGCTACATGGAGACTGGTTAGCGAAGCATTAAAAGGAATAAAAGCAGAGAGAGAAGTCACACATTCAGCTTTTATGGCTTTAGGACCGCAGACGTCTACTACCCCCTCACTGTTTGCAGGACCAACACCTCCCACGGCCCCGGTGGCTGTACCGGTGGCAGCTCCTTTATCGCCGTCGATACAGACGGCTCCAAAAAAAGCCGAGGAGCGGGGAGCGAGTGAAATAGATACAGATCCATCGGAGCCAGTAGTGCGCCCTAAAACACGAACTCGATTTGGACTAATTGATTCAGACACTGAACAGGAGACTTGGCCGAAACCCCTCCGAAACCCCCTCCCTCTCATTGATCTCTCTACGGATGAGGCTGAGCAGGAGGACAAGAAGGAGGGTAAACCTGCTTTGTATCCACCTTTACCGGATTCGCCATTTACGGAGTCAGCAGTACCAGAGTCACAAGGACTTAAAGGACTGTTACCATCACGAAATGGACACGAACTTGACATGACAGAGCTTGGTAGACGACTGGAAGAATTAAAGACAGAATTGCAGCAGCATCGTTCAGCCAACGCCTCGGGACACGTGACTATGTCTCCCCCAAAACCCCCCCTCTGTGTTCGGGACAAGTATTAGGGCCACCTCAACCTCCTTTACAACTCCCTACTCCACCTTTAGATCAGGGCGGGGGGGGAGGTTTGTGTCCATCTGGTAACGTGGGAGGTGAGGGAGAGGGTCAGCGTCTGCCCGCGTATACAGGGGAAGGGGGGGGAGGTGAGGGAGGAATGAAATGGAAAGGGGTCATTCGAGATGCGTTATTAGAAGGAATTATAATTCCACAAGCGTATCCAGTGATTGTGGGTCCTGAGGGAAGAAATATTTGGCAACCATTAGATTGGAAAATTATAAAAGAAGCATTGTTACTACAGTTAGCGAAGGACAACACAGGTGAGGACTGCAGGAAAGTTGTTGCAGGGATGGCAAATTGTAACCCCACCTTAACTGAACTAATGGATGCTTGCGGGAAAGTAAGAACCACTACATTTCAGGTGGAGCATTTAGCAAAAACTTTTGCGGCGGCAGTTAAGGTAGTTCATCGTTGTTATACATGCGAGCAAGAAGGTCACTTTAAGAAAAACTGCCTTAAGAAATCGAAGCTGAGTGGGAGAGATAACTCTGTTTTGATGTGTCATTGCTGTGGGAAGCTAGGGCATTTTGTGAAGCTGTGCAGGTCTCAGTATAATGCTCAAGGTCAGCTGATAACAACCAGCTGCAGAATACAGGGAAACTGGAGAAAGAACGCGGGGAGAAACTGTGCTGACACAAATGAATCTTCCCAACCAGTTCCAGGCCTAAGCAGACAACTCGCAGCCCGAACCGCAGGGAGCGCAGGACTGGTGTTTCCACGCAGGGTTAACCTGCGCGGCTGCCAAGCCCTGGACCTGTGGCAAACGGCCGTTGTGGAACGAGTGCAAGTGTGGAACATAAGGCTCAAGTTATGGCTGCGGCCGTACTTGGGGCTTACGTCGTCACAATTGCAGTCTCTATTCCAATTGTTAGCAGGGGACACAACTTTAACAGCACCACGACACACTACTTCAGAGATACAGCAACTGATTACAGAAATAGAAAGCAGGCTACATTCCAAATTTGTACATCGTATTGATTTGAATCAGGAAATACAAATTATCACTTTGTTTGATAGGCAAATTCCGTATGCAATAATTGGTCAATGGAATTCAGAATGATCAGATTCGTTACAGAGCTATTGGCACAGATTATTCATCAAAGGACGGATGCGATGTCGGGAGCTTGTGGCCAGAGATCCCTGCATCACTAACCGTTCCTATTGCAGCTCAATATTTTGAGTGGTGTATGGCTAATAGCTTTGCTTTGCAAACAGCTATGGAGAATTTCTCGGGACAGGTTGTTTACCACTTGCCCTCCCATCCTGTTATAAAATTGAGTGCGGAACTTCCAATTGCCACAGGAGTGTGGTGCGCAGACACTCCTGTGGATGGAACTACCATTTTTACGGATGGATCTGGGAACAGAGGCAAGGCAGGCCTTGTCTGGTATTCTGATGGCAAGTGGGAATCTATGGTAGTACAACAAAAGGGTTCACCTCAGTTGGTAGAATTACGAGCTGTATTAAAAATATTTCAGAATTTTCCCATTCCCTTTAATTTGATTACTGATTCAGCATATGTAGCTGGCATTATAAAGCAATTGGATAGATCTGTTATAGAGCATATATGTAATCAGTGTGTTTTTGAATTGCTGCGAGCTCTGTGGCAAGAAATTCAAATCCGAACTGCATTGTTTTATGTTTTACATGTAAGAAATCATACTAATTTGCCTGGGTTTATTGCAGAAGGCAATGCTCGAGTGGACTCTTTGGTTTTTCATCCTAAAACAACAATTTGTACCAGAGTGGAAGCAATAGCACAATTGCTTGTCAAAGTGCATAAAAGGATTACAGACATTACCGGACTAGACTCAGATGCTATCTATTTACCTATCAGAAAGGAATATCTACAGTGGTTAACAAATCAGTCAACTCTTTTTCAAATGGCCTTACAGGACTTTACTGGACAATTGTTAACACATTTGCCAAGAGATAAAAAGCTACAGTTTATTTGCAAACAGGATTGGGAAGAAAAACCTATCAGATCAGAGATACCTGTGACTGGACTAACTGTTTTTACTGATGCAGGAAAGCGATCACATTCAGCAGTTATTACCTGGCAAGAGGATGGACAATGGAAACATTGTAAATTCTCAGGACAAACTGAGGACTCATTGCAGACACTTGAACTTTTTGCAATATACCAGGTCTTTATAAAATGGAAGGATTTACCTGTCAATATTGTAACAGACTCTCTTTATGCAGCAGGCATTGTAAATCAAATTGAAAGAGCTTTTATACGACCAATAAGAAATATGCGACTTTACACCATTTTGCTACAGTTGCATCAAGCAATAAACCTCAGAGAGATACCTTATTTTGTCACCCACATTCGTAGTCATCAATTTGATCAAGATTTGAGCATTGGAAATAATAAAGCAGACACACTTGTATCCTATACGCAAATATCACCAAATTTATTTGAACAAGTACACCTATCCCATCAATTCTTTCATCAATCAGCGAAAATGTTAGCGAAACAATTTCACCTCACCATGGCACAAGCACGTGAATTAGTTAGTGCTTGTCCTAGTTGTCAGAAAATTGGCATGGGAATTGGAATAGGGGTAAATCCTCGAGGATTGAGTGCGTTGCAACTGTGGCAAATGGATGTTACTCACATTGCAGAATTTGGAAGGCTCAAATATGTTCATGTATCTGTTGATACGTTTTCACATGTAATATGGGCAACAGCACAAACTGGGGAAACAGGTCATCATGTCAAACGACATTTACTTGCTTGCTTTGCAAGTCTTGGGGTTCCACAACAACTTAAGACTGATAATGGACCAGCATACTGTTCACAGATTTTTCGTCAATTTTGTCAACTATGGGGTATTACACATGTCACTGGGATTCCTCATTCGCCTACGGGTCAGGCGATTGTGGAACGTGCTCATAGTACATTGAAACAGCTTCTACAAAAACAAAAGGGGGAGAGGTGACTGAACCTTCTGAGAGACTTGCAAAAGCTGTTTATGTACTTAACCATTTAACTTTAGCAAGAGTAGGCCTCAGAGTAGGCTCTAAAAGGCCTGATCTGTGTTACCTTTAAACAGAATCAGCTTTCCTGTCAGTAATTTTCCTTTCAGCTAGAATAATAGAGAATAACAGTATGTTCTGAAGTAAACTGCATGTTTTGTAGATAGAGTCTGCTTATGGGAATGTTTATAATAGGCATTATCCTACTTGTGTTACCCTGTTAGTTTGCATGTTTGCAGAAAACTGTGCAAAGAATGGTCAATACAGCCTTTTTGGCACAACAACAGAGAGCAGGATTTATGGGTAACCAAGGCTGGGATTCTCTGACTGGGCTCTGCGAGACACAGGGAACCGGGTTTGAGTAAGAAACAAAACCAAAAAGGATGAGATAGGACATAGCTCGTTCAAAAACAAAAAGGGGGAATTGTGGGGTTCCCACGGGACAATGCTGGGAACGAGCTACTGAACGAGCTATGTCCAGGCATGTCCAGGGGGTGGTAATGGGGTGGTGATGAACTAGCCAATCATAATACAGAACAAGGGCCTTGGCTATGAGACCAACAAGATATGGGGGAAGTTGAAAAATAAGAAAGAATGCTGCACCTGCAAGATATAGCTTTTTAGCATAAGCCAATCAGAACTAATATAGAGGCGCGTGGACACTTACAGTATGATGATTGTGGCCACCCCGCATCGGAAACAAACAGCACGCTCCATTCAGCTACATTGGAATCTTGCAATCGCTTGGCTAGGCCGACCTGTCGAGATCAAAACTGATAATGGCCCCTGTTTTATTGCTCATACCACACGTCAGTGGTGTCAGCGGTGGGGTATCACGCTCAAACACGGCATTCCGTATAATTCTACCGGGCAGGCCATTGTAGAGCACGCTAATCAGACACTAAAACACAGAATTAAGATTCTTGGGGAGGGGGAAGGATTCCCAGACGTAATTCCTGTCAACTACCAATCTCACATTTTACATCGCCCTCTTTATTCTTTAAATCATTTTGCCCGGGGAGACCAAGAGCGTGCCCCAATTGAGCGACATTGGGGTCCAGGGGTGCCAGAAGTGGGCCCCCCAGTCAAGGTTCGGTTCCCTGGGACAGCGGAGTGGGAAACAGGTTGGGAGCTGCTACATCACGGGAGGGGGTATGCCGCCATCAAACGGGATGATGTTATACAGTGGGTCCCTACACGCTGTTTGCGCCCTGATTTAAAACAAAATCCTAACCCGAAGTAATATGTACGCTGTCCGAGCTTTATGTTTTGCAGGAGTACCTGTGGGGGAAGCCGAAACAGCACCAGCCTCGACCTTCAGATGTGAGGAGTCATGACAGTACAGAGAGTCTGGTAAAGCGGCGGGGCGCCAAGAATCACAGAATCACACAGAATCACACAGAATCACAGAATGTTAGGGATTGGAAGGGACCTCGAAAGATCATCTAGTCCAATCCCCCTGCCGGGGCAGGATTGCCTAGACCATATCACACAGGAACGCGTCCAGGCGGGTTTTGAATATCTCCAGAGAAGGAGACTCCACAACCTCTCTGGGCAGCCTGTTCCAGTGTTCGGTCACCCTCACTGTAAAGAAGTTTTTCCTCATATTTAAGTGGAACCTCCTGTGTTCCAGCTTGCACCCATTGCCCCTTGTCCTGTCAAGGGATGTCACTGAAAGATGAGGAGCAGCGACCGTTGCTGAGTGAAACAAAAGCTTTGAACAATGCGCTCATGATTAGCTTGCTTTTGCTTTGCATCTCAGGAGTTGCAGGGGAATCTTACTGGAGAACGTGGGCTCGGGATGTTGTATCCGCCAGCTACGCTTATGCTTTGACGCAAGGCTCCAGAATCAGCGATACGCTTTACTTCGCATGACTTGAAGCATGGGGAGGGGGAAATGTAGGTCGATTAGGGTACGGCGACCGGAAAATCTTGGGCTGTAACGGAAGGTGGGCGTGGCGAAAGGAGCAGGATGTGCAAGTATCGTGCGAGTTCATACGGGACAAGACGACTATATAAGGCTGTTGCGCAGTTAAATAAACGCCATTTGTTGCATTCTCACATTTTTAAAAAGGGAAAAAAGGAAGACCTGGGGAACTACAGGCCAGTCAGTCTCACCTCTGTGCCTGGCAAGATCATGGAGCAGATCCTCCTGGAAATTATGCTAAGGCTCATGGAAAATAAGGAGGTGATTGGTGACAGCCAACATGGCTTCACTAAGGGCAAATCGTGCCTGACAAATGCGGTGGCCTTCTACGATGGGGTTACAGCGTTGGTGGATAGGGGAAGAGCAACAGATGTCATCTACCTGGACTTTTGCAAAGCATTTGATACTTTCCTGCATGACATCCTTGTCTCTAAATTGGAGAGACATGGACTTGACGGATGGACCACTCGGTGGATAAGGAATTGACTGATGGTCCCACTCAAAGAGCTGCAGTCAACGGCTCAATGTCCAAGTGGACACCAGTGATGAGTGGCATTCCTCAGGGGTCGGTATTGGGACTGGTGCTGTTCAACATCGTTGTCAGTGACATGGACAGTGGGATTGAGTGTGCCTTCAGCAAGTTTTCCAACAACACCAAGCTGTGTGGTGCAGTCGACACGCTGGAGGGAATGGATGCCATCCAGAAGGACCTTGACAGGCTTGAGAAGTGGGCCAGTGAGAACTGCATGAAGTTCAACAAGGCCAAGTACAAGGTCCTGCATGTGGGTCGGGGCAATCCCAAGCACAAATATAGGCTGGGCAGAGAATGGATTGAGAGCAGCCCTGAGGAGAAGGGCTTGGGGGTGATGGGTGATGAGAAGCTCAACATGAGCCGGCAGTGTGTGCTTGCAGCCCGGAAGGCCAACTGTGTCCTGGGCTGCATCAAAAGAAGCGTGGCCAGCAGGTTGAGGGAGGTGATTCTGCCCCTCTACTCTGCTCTCGTGAGACCCCACCTGGAGTACTGCATTCAGCTCTGGGGGCCCCCAACATAAGAAGGACACAGAGCTGTTGGAGCAAGTCCAGAGGAGGGCCACAAAGATGATCAGAGGGCTGGAGCACCTCTCCTATGAAGACAGGCTGAGAGAGTTGGGGTTGTTCAGCCTGGAGAAGAGAAGGCCCCGGGGAGACCTTCTAGCAGCCTTCCAGTACCTGAAGGGGCTACAGGAAAGTGGGAGAGGGGCTTTTTACAAGGGCAAGTAGTGATAAGATGAGGGGGAATGGTTTTAAACTGAAAGAGGGGAGATTTAGATTAGATCTTAGGAAAAAATTCTTTACTGTGAGGGTGGTGAAACACTAGAACAGGTTGCCCAGAGAGTTGTTAGATGCCCCTTCCCTGGAAACATTCAAGGTCAGCTTGGACAGGGCTCTGAGCAACCTGTTCTAGTTGAAGATGTCCCTGCCTGTGGCAGGGGGGTTGAAACTAGATGATCTTTAAGGTCCCTTCCAACCCAAACCATTCTATGATTCTAAGTCTAAAGAACTCGCACTTCTGCATCAGATCCCATATGGATATAAAGCCATTGTTGATCCTTTTGATCTCTGTTCTCTTGCTCCAGTTGATTTTTTTCTCCCTGTTCCTTCTCACATGCTCTCCCTCAAATGGAGAGTTTTTAATTTCTCTGCAAGTTTAAACTCTACATCTAAGCTGCTTTTTATGAGCTGAGGCAGATAACTTTCCATTTTTTTCTGACTAGGGGGGTCAATTATTTAGCTTTTTTTGGTCCTGCCCTGAGACATTCCAGATTTTCCATATTGTGGTCTTGTGCAGGGTTTCTGAGGGAGGGGAAAAAAAAAAAAAAGTATATAAAATCTGCATTAGTAGATGCATTAATATTACAGGTATTATACCCAATATCCTGATTCAAAATTTGTCTTCTCACTACAAGACAGTTTTAGATGTGAATGACTGAGGTTAGGAGCTGCAGTTCAATGGCTTTAACAAAGATGACTTAATTTAGACAAGCAAATGATAAAGAAGTTCTGGACTGTCTTATTTTTCCAGAGGGAAAATGAGAGAGTGGTGTTTGAAAAAGCTGAAGGCAAAATTGATAATCACACACTTAGGCTATTAAAGGCTTATAAAAGCACATGCACTAGGAGTGGAACAAACTGAGCTTCTGTGGTGCAAACTTAATTTTAAGTTCACTCCATGCTGTATTAACTTAAAATTAAGTGAATTACTGGAATTGTTTGAGCACTGACTTTGCAGAAGACTTTCAGAAAGTGCTGTTGGTGTGGATGGAAGTCTGCCCAAGATGAGCTGTTTGTTAGACTTGCTTTGTTTTCCTGGCTGACAGTAGTGAAGTTGGACACAGCCATGAGTCCAGGGACTGGGATCTATGTTAGTGTCTTTGTTTAGCCCACACCCAGGGCTAAACAATAGCAGTTCTTCTCTCACCAATGTCCCTTCCCCAAATGAGGAAGGGAATTAGGAAAAGGAGAGGGAGACTTGTGGGATGAAGTTAACCAGATTTAATGAAATGAAGACTATAAATAACAGCACAAAACAGACAAAAATATACTAATCCACAGATCACTAGCAAGTTGCTCCAGGAATCACAACAAACAGAGAGAGAAGAAAAAAAAAAAAAGAAAGACAAGAAGAATGGAAAAAACCCCCACCTCTCCCCAGCAAGCCCTCCCTTTTATAGTGAACTTGATGTCAATGATATAGAACACACCTGTGGGCCAGCCTGGGTCAGCTGCCCTGGATTTAACTGCTAAGGGCCTGTCACAGTTTAAAGCTGGGCTGGCTATTAAACCTGTGGCAGATGCTCTCTGTTAACCCTCCCCCCCCGCCAAGGGAAAGGGAAAAAGGGAGAGAGACTTATGGGTTGGAAAGTTAAAACAGTTTTAATAAACTATAGTAATGAAAAAAAGAGTATAATAACAATAATAGAAATAATCAAATATATACAAACATATACAAAACCAAGATCAAGAGCTTGGAAATCCTCCTCAGGCAGAGTTGCTCCCCCAGCACGGGCAGAGGGGAAAAGGCAGTAGCTCCACCCAGCACAGGCAGAGGGGAAAATGCAATAGCTCCCCCTGCCATCACACCTGCAGGCTTTTAACTGGAAACTGGCAAAGCTGGTACCAATCAGTGGAAGACAGGAGGGCCCCTCCCTCCTGGGCCCCACCTCCAGGAGGCAGTGGGTTAGTGATAAATAGGAAAGTGAGAATGACATGTATGGGATGGAATACCTCATTGGTCCATCTTGGGTCACCTGCCCTGTCTGCTCCTCCCTGCAGGTGTGACCCCCCTTCAGCTCTTCACTCATAAGCAGTGAGGAATTTAGCAGTGACCTTGGTTTCTCTAAGACTAATTGGCCTGGTTTGGGCCAAACCAGGACATTCCACCCCTTATTCCATACCATTCACATCATACTCAGATCACCACTACCTTTTCATTTTCAAATATATATACACATATCACTAGTTTATGATTCATCTCTATACAAAAAGTTCATTAAGTTCATTTGGTTCAGGATTGTGGGTTTCCATCTGGCCAGCAGTCTCTCAGCAGTCTCTCTTTTGTCATGGTTCGTGCCCATGGGTTGCAGGTTAAAGATGTCAGACTCGAGGAGGTTACTGGACGTCACTTGATGAAGCTCCGGTCTCATCACCACTGTCTTAACCTGAAAGACACTTATGCAGCAACAACATACAGTTCAGAATTAAGTAGTCTCACCCAGAATCAGATCACCTTCAGGGACACATCGGACTTCACCATCTTGCAACATCACCCACCAAGTACATCCAGGTCCCTGAGCAAAAGCAATCCCACAAATGGGTTTACCTTTGCCCGTTGCAGGAAGAATCCAGACAGTTTTTCCCAACAGATTCCTTTCATGCACCACAGGGACTTTATCTCCTTCTACTGTATGTAGAAGGTCTGACTGAGCAGGGCCAGCTCTATTGATAGATCCTCTGGTGTTAACTAACCAGGTAGCTTGTGCCAGATGCTTATCCCAGTTTTTAAAGGTTCCACCCCCCATTGCTTTCAGGGTAGTTTTTAACAGCCCATTGTACCGTTCAATTTTCCCAGAGGCTGGTGCATGATAGGGGATATGATATACCCATTCGATGCCATGCTCTTTGGCCCAGTTGTCTATGAGACTGTTTTTGAAATGAGTCCCATTGTCCGACTCAATTCTCTCTGGCGTGCCATGTCGCCACAAGATTTGCTTTTCGAGGCCCAGAATAGTGTTCCGGGCAGTGGCATGGGGCACAGAGTATGTTTCCAACCATCTGGTGGTCGCCTCCACCATGGTAAGCACATAGTGTTTACCCTGGTGGGTTTGAGGGAGTGTGATATAGTCAATTTGCCAGGCCTCCCCATATTTATATTTCAACCACCGCCCCCCATACCACAAAGGTTTTAAACGTTTGGCTTGCTTAATTGCGGCGCATGTTTCACAATCATGGATAACCTGTGCAATAGAGTCCATAGTTAAGTCCACCCCTCGGTCACGAGCCCATCTGTACGTTACATCTCTCCCTTGATGACCTGAAGTGTCACGAGCCCACCGAGCTAAAAATAGTTCATCTTTATGTTCCCAGTCCAAATCTATCTGGAACACTTTAGCAGCCTGATCTGCTTGTTGGTGGTTTCGATGTTCCTCAGTTGCCCGACTTTTAGGTACGTGAGCATCTACATGACGTACCTTCACGACTAGTTTCTCTAGCCGAGCAGCAACATCTTGCCACAATTCAGCAGCCCAAATAGGTTTACCTTTGCACTGCTGTTGCTGCTTGTCTGCGGCAAGCTCCGTTCGGTTGCTGGCAGGCCTGAGGCTATCTGCACCCCAGGGCCATTGAGCACTGACACCAATGTGAGGATGCAACAAATGGCGTTTATTTAACTGCGCAACAGCCTTATATAGTCGTCTTGTCCCGTACGAACTCGCACGATAATGACACATCCTGCTCCTTTCGCCACGCCTACCTTCCGTTACAGCCCGAGATTTTCCGGTCGCCGTACCCTAATCTACCTACATTTCCCCCTCCCCATGCTTCAAGTCATGCGAAGTAAAGCGTATCGCTGATTCTGGAGCCTTGCGTCAAAGCATAAGCGTAGCTGGCGGATACAACATCCCGAGCCCAGGTTCTCCAGTAAGATTCCCCTGCAACTCCTGAGATGCAAAGCAAAAGCAAGCTAATCATGAGCGCATTGTTCAAAGCTTTTGTTTCACTCAGCAACGGTCGCCGTTCCTCATCTTTCTTGGCACCCCGCCGCTTTACCAGACTCTCTGTACTGTCATGACTCCTCACATCTGAAGGTCGAGGCTGGTGCTGTTTCGGCTTCCCCCACAGGTACTCCTGCAAAACATAAAGCTCGGACAGCGTACATATTACTTCGGGTTAGGATTTTGTTTTAAATCAGGGCGCAAACAGCGTGTAGGGACCCACTGTATAACATCATCCCGTTTGATGGCGGCATACCCCCTCCCGTGATGTAGCAGCTCCCAACCTGTTTCCCACTCCGCTGTCCCAGGGAACCGAACCTTGACTGGGGGGCCCACTTCTGGCACCCCTGGACCCCAATGTCGCTCAATTGGGGCACGCTCTTGGTCTCCCCGGGCAAAATGATTTAAAGAATAAAGAGGGCGATGTAAAATGTGAGATTGGTAGTTGACAGGAATTACGTCTGGGAATCCTTCCCCCTCCCCAAGAATCTTAATTCTGTGTTTTAGTGTCTGATTAGCGTGCTCTACAATGGCCTGCCCGGTAGAATTATACGGAATGCCGTGTTTGAGCGTGATACCCCACCGCTGACACCACTGACGTGTGGTATGAGCAATAAAACAGGGGCCATTATCAGTTTTGATCTCGACAGGTCGGCCTAGCCAAGCGATTGCAAGATTCCAATGTAGCTGAATGGAGCGTGCTGTTTGTTTCCGATGCGGGGTGGCCACAATCATCATACTGTAAGTGTCCACGCGCCTCTATATTAGTTCTGATTGGCTTATGCTAAAAGCTATATCTTGCAGGTGCAGCATTCTTTCTTATTTTTCAACTTCCCCCATATCTTGTTGGTCTCATAGCCAAGGCCCTTGTTCTGTATTATGATTGGCTAGTTCATCACCACCCCATTACCACCCCCTGGACATGCCTGGACATAGCTCGTTCAGTAGCTCGTTCCCAGCATTGTCCCGTGGGAACCCCACAATTCCCCCTTTTTGTTTTTGAACGAGCTATGTCCTATCTCGTCCTTTTTGGTTTTGTTTCTTACTCAAACCCGGTTCCCTGTGTCTCGCAGAGCCCAGTCAGAGAATCCCAGCCTTGGTTACCCATAAATCCTGCTCTCTGTTGTTGTGCCAAAAAGGCTGTATTGACCATTCGTTGCACAGTTTTCTGCAAACATGCAAACTAACAGGGTAACACAAGTAGGATAATGCCTATTATAAACATTCCCATAAGCAGACTCTATCTACAAAACATGCAGTTTACTTCAGAACATACTGTTATTCTCTATTATTCGAGCTGAAAGGAAAATTACTGACAGGAAAGCTGATTCTGTTTAAAGGTAACACAGATCAGGCCTTTTAGAGCCTACTCTGAGGCCTACTCTTGCTAAAGTTAAATGGTTAAGTACATAAACAGCTTTTGCAAGTCTCTCAGAAGGTTCAGTCACCTCTCCCCCTTTTTGTTTTTGCAGAAGCTGTTTCAATGTACTATGAGCACGTTCCACAATCGCCTGACCCGTAGGCGAATGAGGAATCCCAGTGACATGTGTAATACCCCATAGTTGACAAAATTGACGAAAAATCTGTGAACAGTATGCTGGTCCATTATCAGTCTTAAGTTGTTGTGGAACCCCAAGACTTGCAAAGCAAGCAAGTAAATGTCGTTTGACATGACGACCTATTTCCCCAGTTTGTGCTGTTGCCCATATTACATGTGAAAATGTATCAACAGATACATGAACATATTTGAGCCTTCCAAATTCTGCAATGTGAGTAACATCCATTTGCCACAGTTGCAACGCACTCAATCCTCGAGGATTTACCCCTATTCCAATTCCCATGCCAATTTTCTGACAACTAGGACAAGCACTAACTAATTCACGTGCTTGTGCCATGGTGAGGGGAAATTGTTTCGCTAACATTTTCGCTGATTGATGAAAGAATTGATGGGATAGGCGCACTTGTTCAAATAAATTTGGTGATATTTGCGTATAGGATACAAGTGTGTCTGCTTTATTATTTCCAATGCTCAAATCTTGATCAAATTGATGACTATGAATGTGGGTGACAAAATAAGGTATCTCTCTGAGGTTTATTGCTTGATGCAACTGTAGCAAAATGGTGTAAAGTCGCATATTTCTTATTGGTCATATAAAAGCTCTTTCAATTTGATTTACAATGCCTGCTGCATAAAGAGAGTCTGTTACCTGTCAATATTGTAAGTCCTTCCATTTTATAAACACCTGGTATATTGCAAAAAGTTCAAGTGTCTGCAATGAGTCCTCAGTTTGTCCTGAGAATTTACAATGTTTCCATTGTCCATCCTCTTGCCAGGTAATAACTGCTGAATGTGATCGCTTTCCTGCATCAGTAAAAAACAGTTAGTCCAGTCACAGGTATCTCTGATCTGATAGGTTTTTCTTCCCAATCCTGTTTGCAAATAAACTGGAGCTTTTTATCTCTTGGCAAATGTGTTAACAATTGTCCAGTAAAGTCCTGTAAGGCCATTTGAAAAAGAGTTGACTGATTTGTTAACCACTGTAGATATTCCTTTCTGATAGGTAAATAGATAGCATCTGAGTCTAGTCCGGTAATGTCTGTAATCCTTTTATGCACTTTGACAAGCAATTGTGCTATTGCTTCCACTCTGGTACAAATTGTTGTTTTAGGATGAAAAACCAAAGAGTCCACTCGAGCATTGCCTTCTGCAATAAACCCAGGCAAATTAGTATGATTTCTTACATGTAAAACATAAAACAATGCAGTTCGGATTTGAATTTCTTGCCACAGAGCTCGCAGCAATTCAAAAACACACTGATTACATATATGCTCTATAACAGATCTATCCAATTGCTTTATAATGCCAGCTACATATGCTGAATCAGCAATCAAATTAAAGGGAATGGGAAAATTCTGAAATATTTTTAATACAGCTCGTAATTCTACCACCTGAGGTAAACCCTTTTGTTGTACTACCATAGATTCCCACTTGCCATCAGAATACCAGACAAGGCCTGCCTTGCCTGTGTTCCCAGATCCATCCGTAAAAATGGTAGTTCCATCCACAGGAGTGTCTGCGCACCACACTCCTGTGGCAATTGGAAGTTCCGCACTCAATTTTATAACAGGATGGGAGGGCAAGTGGTAAACAACCTGTCCCGAGAAATTCTCCATAGCTGTTTGCAAAGCAAAGCTATTAGCCATACACCACTCAAAATATTGAGCTGCAATAGGAACGGTTAGTGATGCAGGGATCTCTGGCCACAAGCTCCCGACATCGCATCCGTCCTTTGATGAATAATCTGGGCCAATAGCTCTGTAAAGAATCTGATCATTCTGAATTCCATTGACCAATTATTGCATACGGAATTTGCCTATCAAACAAAGTGATAATTTGTATTTCCTGATTCAAATCAATACGATGTACAAATTTGGAATGTAGCCTGCTTTCTATTTCTGTAATCAGTTGCTGTATCTCTGAAGTAGTGTGTCGTGGCGCTGTTAAAGTTGTGTCCCCTGCTAACAATTGGAATAGAGGCTGCAATTGTGACGACGTAAGCCCCAAGTACGGCCGCAGCCATAACTTGAGCCTTATGTTCCACAGTACCCACTTTTGCACATGCCTTTATCATAGCATTCAAATCTGTTTTTCCAGGTAAAGCTTCAATGATCTTTTGACAATCAGCATTAGCATTATCCCTGTTTGCCACAGGTCCAAGGCTTGGCAGCCGCACAGGTTAACCCCGTGTGGAAACACCAGTCCTGCGCTCCCTGCGGTTTGGGCTGCGAGTTAACTGCATAGGCCTGGAACTGGTTGGGAAGATTCATTTGTGTCAGCATACGGTTCCCCCGCCCTGCACTCTGCAGCTGGTTGTTATCAGCTGACCTTGAGCATTATACTGAGACCTGCACAGCTTCACAAAATGCCCCAGCTTCCCACAGCAATGACACATCAAAACAGTTCTCTCCCACTCAGCTTCGACTTCTTAAGGCAGTTTTTCTTAAAGTGACCTTCCTGTTCGCATGTATAACAACGATGAACTACCTTAATTGCCGCCGCAAAAGTTTTTGCTAAATGCTCCATCTGAAATGTGGTGGTTCCTACTTTCTCACAAGCATCCATTAGCTCAGTTAAGGTGGGGTTACGATTTGCCATCCCTGCAACAACCCCTCTGCAGTCCTCACCTGTGTTGTCCCTCGCCAACTATAGTGGCAATGCTTCTCCCACAACCCTCCAATCCAACAGTTGACAAATATTTCCTCCCTCAGGACCCGCACCCACAATCACCGGATATGCTTGTGGAATTATAACTCCTTCTAATAACGCATCTCGAATGATCCCTTTCCATTTCACTCCTCCCCCCCCCTTCCCCTGTATACGCGGGCAGACGCTGACCCTCTCCGCCACCTCCCACATTACCAGATGGACGCAAACCTCCCCCCCCGCCCTGATCTAAAGGTGGAGTAGGGATTTGCAAAGGAGGTTGAGGTGGCCCTAATACTTGTCCCGAACACAGAGGGGGGTTTGGGGGAGACATAGTCACGTGTCCCGAGGTGTTGGCTGAACGGTGCTGCTGCAATTCCGTCTTTAATTCTTCCAGTCGTCTACCAAGCTCTGTCATGTCAATTTCGTGTCCATTTTGTGATGGTAACGGTCCTTTAAGTCCTTGTGACTCTGGTACTGCTGACTCCTTAAACGGCGAATCCGGTAAAGGTGGATACAAAGCAGGTTTACCCTCCTTCTTGTCCTCCTGCTCAGCCTCATCCGTAGACAGATCAATGAGAGGGAGGGGGTTTCGGCCAAGTCTCCTGTTCAGTGTCTGAATCAATTAGTCCAAATCGAGCTCGTGTTTTAGGGCGCACTATCAGTCCTGATGGATCTGTATCTATTTTACTCGCTCCCCGCTCCTCAGCTTTTTTCAGAGCCGTCCGTACCCACGGTGATAAAGGAGCTGCCACCGGTACAGCCACCGGGGCCGTGGGAGGTGTTGGTCCCGCAAACAGTGAGGGGATAGTAGGCGCCTGTAGTCCTAAAGCCATAAAAGCTGTATGTGTGACTTCTCTCTCTGCTTTTATTCCTTTTAACGCTTCACTAACCAGCCTCCATGTAGCAGACAATTTAAAGGCTTCCTTATCACCACTTGACACCGCATTCCAGAGAGAGTCACCAATCTTCTCCCATAAAGGCACTTCAAAGACATCATTAAAGGTTGTAAAATGTCCTTTATCTTTTGCCCAAAACAGTAACTGCTTTAACGCAGCTTCGTCATATTTAATTCCTCTCTCAGAGAGTATATGTTGGAGGAGTTTCACCACTGCCACTTCTGTCTTGGTCAGGGTAGACCCCATGTAAACACGCCCGAGCCGCATCCCATGTCGCCCAGTCCTCCCGCGCAGTCCGTAGCAGCCACAAGATAACTCCCCATGTTTTTAATTCTTTGGCAGAACCCGCTGCCATAGCTCGCTCAGCGAGCTGCATCGAGCACCGCTCCCAGGTATTCGGCTGTAAACAATCAGCCGGTCCTGCCACCGCCCCCCCCTTTAACGAGACGGTCCACACACTGGGCTACGTCTTTCGATTTCACAGAAATCTTAAATTCCCCGCCCAGTAACGAAATCACCTTTATCAAGGTTTCCATGGTTCGCGAACCCACTCCGACCGCCTGCGCTCCGCCAGCCCAGCTATCACGTCGGGGTCACCACTTGTTGCCGCTTGTCTGCGGCAAGCTCCGTTCGGTTGCCGGCTGGCCTGAGGCTATCCGCACCCCGGGGCCATTGAGCACTGACACCAATGTGAGGATGCAACAAATGGCGTTTATTTAACTGCGCAACAGCCTTATATAGTCGTCTTGTCCCGTACGAACTCGCACGATAATGACACATCCTGCTCCTTTCGCCACGCCCACCTTCCGTTACAGCCCGAGATTTTCCAGTCGCTGTACCCTAATCTACCTACACGCTGCCAGTTGCTTCGCTTCCACTGCTTTAACCACCCCCACAAGGCATTTGCTACCATCCATGAGTCAGTATAAAGATACAGCCTTGGCCACTTTTCTCGTTTAGCAATGTCTAAAGCCAGCTGGATGGCTTTTACCTCTGCAAATTGACTTGATTCACCTTGTCCTTCTGTGGCTTCTGTGACTCGTCGTATAGGACTCCATACAGCAGCTTTCCACTTCCGATGCTTTCCTACAAGACGGCAGGATCCATCGGTGAACAGGGCATACTGCTTCTCATCCTCTGGTAGTTCATTATATGGTGGAGCTTCTTCAGCACGTGTCACCTCAATTAAGAAATGGATTCGTGCTGCTCACAGGGACTGGACCTTCATTTCTCCTATTCACACTTGGGAAAAAGTGATTTGAGGCCCATCTACCCTGACTGGGGTCCTGCTCACTGGTAACTGGAGCAGCCATCCTCCTAGGAAAATTCTCTCTGGTATTTCTTTTAGCTTGCAACTCACGTACTCGTGCCTGTAGGGTACTGGTAGGTTGTCCATGCCATCTGCTCATGTCCTCCCCATAACCACGCAGGGCAAACCACAGGATACCTCGTGATGTGTTCCGTTTCCTTTGAGCTGGTCCTGTAGGAGAGCGTTTTCTCCTAACAGCTGCAACGCACGCCTGTGTAGGTAGAGAGTCAAGTTTATTCTCGATCATGGACAGTTTGTCGGACAGTTGTTTAAATGAGTCCTTGTTCTCCTTAGTCAGTTTTTCCACAGCCGAGATGCGTGCCTGCAGTGGGGAAGAAATACTATCTTCATACTGTCGCATACAGTTAGCCATTTCGCCCACAGTAGAATGTGCCATATCATCTTCTCCCCATACTAATATTGACAATGTATGGGTATATGTCAGTGGAGCATTCTTCACAACCTTCCGGAACATGGATCGGTTGCATTCCACTTCATCAGGATCTACAGGATCTACAATGTCCCGTGGGTGTCTATAAATGATCTCTTGCACAGCTAGTTCTCTGAGGTAGTTAATACCTTTTTCTATAGTGGTCCATTTGCTTAGGTGGCTCATAACATCATCTTTATAGGGGTACCTGCTCTTTACAGCTGACAAGAGTCGCCTCCAGAGACTGACAGTGTTTGACTTTCTTGCGAGCACCTTATCAATACCACCATCTCTGGACAGGGAGCCCAACTGTCTGGCTTCTCTGCCATCTAATTGCATGCTATCTGCCCCATTATCCCAGCATCGGAGCAACCAGGTAATAATAGGTTCACCGTCATAACGGCTGAAGTCTTTCCTTATATTTCTCAGGTCCTTCAGGGATAAGGAGTGGTAGGTTATCTCTACGTCCGAGTCCTCCTCTTGTGATAGTTCTGCTTTAGAAGGACCTTTCTTCTGTGATGGGTCTGCTTTAAAAGGACGATCGAGGAAACCCCCATCTGTGTCAGGCCCTAACTCTGCCTGAGAAGGGCCCTCACCTGGGTCATATGATGGCTCTGCCTTAGAAAGCTCCGAGTCATCATCCTTCTCTTCACAAGCTGATTTCTTTTGGTATTTCTTCCTGGTTACAGGAGCAATTGGTACAGATTCGATAGATGCTGGGGTCTGAGTAGATGCAGTGGCTGTCGTGGGAGTGCTGAGAGTCTGAGTAGATGCAGTGGCCATCTTGGGGGGTGTAGCAGCTGTGGTACAGGCTGCCGAGGCTTCAGTGGGTTTAGTGGCTGTAGCGGCAGTACACACTGTAGGATCTGAGGTGGCTGCATAACACCTACAACTGTCCCTGCACCAATATTTAATCTTATCCCCCATCAGAAACACATTCAGGATAACCAAAAATAAAAACATGCCACCTAGACAGCACCATCCTAATTTCGCAAAATCTAGTGGAATCAGCTTGGCAGAAAAGGAGAAGGTACTATTTCCCGAAGTAAAACTGGAAGTGTAATCATTAACAGAATCAGCTAAAGGACGCCTGGAGCGTGCAGATGAAGTCGCTGCTACTGATTCGCGATTAAAGCTGCCCATCATTGTGTCATAGAGATAAGAGATCAGAATACTAACTGCCCAGTTTATCACGGCATAAATCAATATCAAACCCCATACCAAAACAACACATTTCAACCAGCACCCACTGCTAAACTGCATGTAAACATTCATAAGAAGCAAGCAATAACACAGTGCCCACGGCAGGTAAGGCATCATTGCAATACTCAACTGTGAAAGAAACTCCATAAAAAGATGAGATAACACAGCATTCAAAAATGACATCACCATCTTCACTATCTGTTTTAACTTTCCAACCCCTCATAAATCTCAAAGGAAGAAATCTGATATTCTCTCAGCTGAGCTCTCCAGGTCTCCTCCCACCAGAGCCAGGATTCAACTTATCAGAGCAACCTGTTGGAGCTTCTCTCAAGCCCCACGTTGGGTGCCAATAAATCTGTCACAGTTTAAAGCTGGGCTGGCTATTAAACCTGTGGCAGATGCTCTCTGTTAACCCTCCTCTCCCCCCCCCCAAGGGGAAAGGGAAAAGGGAGAGAGACTTATGGGTTGGAAAGTTAAAACAGTTTTAATAAACTATAGTAATGAAAAAAAGAGTATAATAACAATAATAGAAATAATCAAATATATACAAATATATACAAAACCAAGATCAAGAGCTTGGAAATCCTCCTCAGGCAGAGTTGCTCCCCCAGCACAGGCAGAGGGGAAAATGCAATAGCTTCCCCTGCCATCACCCCTGCAGGCTTTTAACTGGAAACTGGCAAAGCTGGTACCAATCAGTGGGAGACAGGAGGGCCCCTCCCTCCTGGGCCCCACCTCCAGGAAGCAGTGGGTTAGTGATAAATAGGAAAGTGAGAATGACATGTATGGGATGGAATACCTCGTTGGTCAATCTTGGGTCACCTGCCCTGTCTGCTCTTCCCTGCAGGTGTGAGCCCCCTTCAGCTCTTCACTCATAAGCAGTGAGGAATTTAGCAGTGACCTTGGTTTCTCTAAGACTAATTGGCCTGGTTTGGGCCAAACCAGGACAGGCCCTGATCACCATGGCTGGCCACAAACTGAAACAAAATCCCAGTGAAACCAGGACAGTTAGTTAACGCAGAACAGTTTGTTATCAAATAATGCTAATGATACTGCTTCACACTAACTAGGGAGTCAAATGGACTGCAGTTGCAGCTGCATGAACGGACAGCTAATTAGACACTCTTGACTAACATATGTACAAAACAAGATACTATCAGGTACATGGTAGGACTGTGCTGCCTAGGATGCATAATAGCAACTATATTAAGTATCAAAACTGAAGAATGGTTTCAAGTTTGACTTATGGGATGCAGTGTCTCTACTCGATTCCCATTCTGTGTCTAGACATGTGACATGGCATAGCTGTAGCCATTATCTACTGCTGCAGGGACTTCCACCTCTGCCTGCAGCACCTGTCCTAAAATCCAGAAGTAGAACACTACAGCAGGGCTGACCCCTTCCTGTGAGGGATTTGAGGGAGCTGATGGGAAAGAGGAAGATGGAAAAGCACACAACTATGGAAAGCTGAAATAAGGAAATCTTTTGCCATCAGGCAAGAGCAAAACTACTTAGGAAAACAGGACTCTTTGCATGAAGCCAGAGGGGGGAAGGTGAGAGAAAGAAAAAAGAGAGAGTATTCCCACAGCTTCAACACACAGATTTAACTCTGCGTGATTCAAATAGGAGAATCTATCATACCTTCCTGTTTTTGTCTTCCAAGATCCTTCTGAAGCTCTGTGGCTGCTGGAACTCGAACTTTCCAAAGAAATCTTGGTATCCTGAAAAGATCTGGTCCTGAACTACAATCCTTGACTTAGACATGACCACAATAAGCATTTTTTTCTTCTTCCTGTGTTATAGAAATTTCCACACGATTAATGAAAAAGTTCTTATGAGTTAGAGAAACAAGAATCAATAGGGGTGAAATAGAATGAAGAATAGAATAATTAATATAAGTCTATCTGAATAAACACAGGTGGGCTTTCACAGTTCATGAATATTGTTCTCAAAGCTCCTTTTGTAATCCTGACCTAAGACTGAACAAATCATCAATCAAAGCTTAATGAGTAGCTAAGCAGGAGTAGGCCTAGAAGTATTACCTTCTGATGATTTTAGTAAAGGGGATGTATGGTTAACCTTTTCTTTACCTTAAAAGAAATATAGGACACTTAGAAATAAAAATTAGTATAGATAAGGTTTTAAACATAACTTCAGTTGTTTTTAAGGTTGAATGTTCAGGAGACACTGGCGGTGGGAACTGGACTCTGATCAACCTGGATCAGGACGGGACGCTGATCACGGCAAGAACATTAAGGACGCCGATCACAGCAAGAACATCGAGGACGGGGTGTCAACCGGAGTCGGAGCAGAACCAGAACATAAAGATCAGCTAAACAATGGAAAAGAATGGACTTTTGTGGACTCTTGATGAAGGAAGAAAGAGGAATTGAAATAGTTAGTGGATTATTAACAGAAGCTTATGAAATGTTTATGATGTAATTGATTATTAGTTACTATATAAACCGATAGTGAATTTGAGTCAGGTACCATTCACTGCGGTGGTGGTCCAACTCTGAGTTGTTAATAAAACCAGCAAACCTAGAGACCCGGACTCTGCCAATTTTCTTTAACAGAATTTGGCACCCCAGATGGGACTCTAGGACACTGCTCTGATTCTCTGAGCATTCCCGTCTCCAACGCCTAATTGCCGGCAACAAGGGTGAGTTCACCTGGTGGTCTTGGGAGCGGGTATACTCAGACATTAGGAGCCTGTGTGTTTAAAATTGCTGAGGAATTTTTTGAAACAAAGGTAACCCGGGAAATTAAGGAAAAGGTAAAATGGGAATTGGACCCAGCATTGAAAGGGGGACGCCCCTTGCTGAGGTGTTGGAATATTGGAATAGAATCCCGTTGACCGGGACATGTGGGAAAAAGAGATTTATTTTGCTGTGTCAAGAAGAATGGCCATTTTTAACTAGGGTCCGAGGTGGAGGACCTAGAGACATCTGACCCTTTAAAGGGACCTTTGATGCGCATAAATTGAGATTCTTAAGGGTAATCCTCGAGGATGAAGGGAGTCAAGATCTTGATTTTTGGTATATTTGGTACTATTGGGCAAATGCAAAGAAAGGCAAAAAAAAAAAGAGCCTAAACAAGTGAAACCTTCCATTCCTTCAGCGCCCGTGCTGGAGAAATCGAATCCTTTAATTGACAAGGGATTTGGCATGTATCCCATGAGGTTGGAATACATCCCAAACCCTAGAGCTGGACCTGGAGCTCCGCCAGAGGTTCCACCAGTCCAACCTGTTGTGAGACATGAACCTTGGAAACAAGGAGATTTAGTAAACTGGCAATCAAAATGCCACGCATCAGAGAGGATGCTGAAAAATGTGCTGAGATGCTATCTGGCAATTTTACTGATTATTCTCCAAATTGGAATGATGTAAAGACCCTCATGAGAGAGCTCTTTATAGCAGAAGAGAGGGAAAAAACCTTACAAAAGGATCGGGAAATTGCACAAAGAGATCAAACTCAAGGGCTACAGCCCTGGCCCGATCAAAACCCAAATTGGAATTTGGCCACTGAGGATGGTGCCAGACTCCAACGAGATGCCTTACAGCAACTGGTGGAGGCTGTTCGGCAAGCTGGCGAAAAAAAAAATTACTAATTGGACAAAGGTAATGGAATGTAGACAAAAACCTGATGAACATCCCAGTGATTACTGGACTCGGTTAAAAGCTACTCTCCTGAAATATGGAGGAATGACAAGGGACAATTTTCAGGAACCCCTTGCAATCAGTGTATTTGTGGATCAATCTGAAGAAACATATGCCAGGGTGGCAAGGCGAAAGCCTTACAAAGATTCTTAGTATTGCCACCTTTGTATATGATAGGAGAAGTGAAGAGCAAAAGAAACAAGATCAAATAAAAGAGAGAAAGGGGGGGGGGAGAGAGAGAGAGAGAGAGATCAACCTTTCGGCACCGCAACTACTCAGAATTACCAACACGGCAGGGGAAGAGGTTTTTCACGAGGCCGTGGAGGTCGTGAGGAGGGGGACCGAGGAAGACAAAGATTCGTTCCCTCTCGAACTAATGATCTTGAATGCTTTTACTGTCATAATTTAGGGCATACTGTTCGGTATTGTCCTCTGATACCATCATCCAACAACGGTGGGAGAGACGGAGCGGAAAGACCGGGACGTCCACATTCTCGCTGAGAAATTTATGGATTGGGATTCTGGGATTAAGGTAGATAACGAGGGACTTATCACAGCTAAGGTAAATGACATTCCTGTTAAGTTCTTAATAGATACTGGTGCAACTTTATCATTGTTAAATTTTCATGTGTCACAGTTATCTGATGAATTTGTAAAGGTTACTGGAATTTTGGGTGAAGAGAAGTTGCCGCTTTCTCTTCCCCTTCCTATTGTTTTTGATGATCGTTTGATATGAGGTTGATTTGTTATTTCGCCAACTTCTCCTATTTCACTATTTGGGAGAGATTTATTACAGGAATTGAAAACATGCATAGATTTAACTCCCAAAGGAATTTGACTGATCATAATGGGAATGCAAACTATAGAAATTCAAGAAGGTGAGCTTAAAATCCCAAAAGAGTTAAAGAATGTACCTTAAAAATTATGGAGTCTCTCCGGAGATGATATTGGACTGTTAAAATCTGCAGAACCTGTAGTGATTAAAACAAAAGGAGGGACTCCCCCGTCTATTAGACAATACCCAATTGTAGCAGAAGCTATCCCAAGTATTGGAAAACAAATAAAATCATTTTTGGAAAAGGGGATTTTAAAAGAATGTCAAAGTTACAAAGATGGGGATCCAGAATATAGATTTATATTTGTAATTGTTCCCCATCCAGTAGTACCTGATCCAAATTTGATTGTTACTCAAATACCTATTTGGGGAAAATTTTACACTGTATTGGATTTGACTGGAGCTTTCTTTAGCATACCTGTGGCTGAGGAAAGCCAGCACATATTTGCCTTCACTTGGCAAGGGAAACAATTAACCTGGACTCGGTTACCCCAGGGATTTACAAGTTCACCAACTATATTCTCCCAAATTTTGAAAGGGAATTTGGCTGATCTGTTTTTTCCGTATAAGTCTGAATTGATACAATATGTAGATGAATTATTGTTAGTATGTCGTTCAAGGAAGGATTGTGTTACAGACACTCGGTATTTGTGTAATAAATTGGTTGTAAAAGGTCACCGAGCATCTCCATCAAAATTGCAGTCCATCAAATGGGGTCCGGAGAGGCAAAAAGCTTTTACAACTCTGAAAGGTGCCTTAATGCAAGCACCAGCTTCAGGTTTACCAGATTATAGTAAACCTTTCAAATTATATTGTGATGAGCAAAAGGGAAATGCTAGAGGAGTTTTAGTCCAAACTTTAGGACCACATGAAAGACCAGTAACATATTTTTCTGCTCAATTAGATCCAGTTACACAAGGAACACCATTTTGTATAAAATCAGTAGCTGCGGCAGCAGAAATGGTAGAAAAAAAATGTAGATCAATAGTGCTGGGACATCCCCTAATCGTATGCGTACCCCATGAAGTTGAAATATTATTGAAACAATATGCAGAAAAATCACTTTCACCGCAACGGGCACATAGATATGAACTGGTTTTACTTTTGGCTGACAACATCACACATCAAAGGTGCAATACTTTGAATCCAGCCACTTCAATACCTTTGCCGACTGAAGGGGAAAAAGATCAACCTGACTGTACCCAGGTATTAGCAGTATCCAGTAAACCACGCAATGATCTTCAAGACCAACCCCTGAGTGACCCAGACATCAACCTTTTGACAGACGGCTCGTCTTTTTACGAAGAAGGAAAAAGGTATACTGGCTTTGCAGTAACAACAGAAAAAACTGTGTTAAAAGCTAACCCTCTTCCTAGTGCTGAGGGGGCACAAGGCATGGAAATCATAGCGCTTACTGAGGCTGCAAGGTTGACAAGAGGGTTAAAAGCTAACATTTACACAGACTCTAAATATGCTTTTGGAGTTTGTCATGCTACAGGTATCCTGTGGAAAGAAAGAGGATTTTTGACTTCAGCTGGAAAAACCATTGCACCCGGGAAGGAGGTACGTGAACTTTTAGAAGCTATACAGTTATATAAAAGCTCACACAAACCACCAAGATGCACTGTCGCGAGGAAATCGCTTGGCTGATCAGGCTGCGAAAGCTGCAGCCAAACAAATTCATCTTATTATGGCAGTTCTGTGTGCAACAGAAAAACCTGACAGACTTCCAAGTGCAGAGGAGATGTATGAGGCTCTTCCAGAGGAAGAAATGAAATTTTGGAGACGACTTGGAGCGGAACAACGGGATGGACAATGGACACTGGGCAACAAGCCCCTACTCCCGAAAAGGTATTTACTACCTGTTGTTCGGTGGTTTCATGAAAAATGCCATGGGGGACCTGAGGGACTTGCACAAAGAATTCAATGGCTGTGGGCTGCACCCGGAGTCTACTCCGCAGTGAAAGGGATTACTGAAAGCTGTAAACTTTGCCGACAGTAGGCTACCACTAGGATTCAGCCACCTCAAGGTAAAAGACCGCCCACGGTGTTTCCTTTTCAAGGATTACAAAGTGATTATGCTGAAATGCCAAAGGCAATGGGGTATTCATACTTGTTAGTGATTGTAGATCAATTATCAGGATGGGTAGAAGCCTTCCCAGCAAGAAAGAATGATTCAAAAACTGTAGTGAAAGCGCTGTTGAAAGAGTTAATACCCCGATATGGAGTTCCTGAAGTAATTGATTCGGATAGAGGAGCTCATTTTTCAGCAGCGATTCTGTTCCAAGTTTATAATGCTTTAGGAGTCACAGGGAACTTACATACACCCTATCACCCTGAGTCCTCTGGACAGGTAGAGAGAATGAATGGGACCAGAAAGGAAAAGATTGTTAAAGTGTGTAAAACAACAGGGTTGAAATGGCCAGAGGCTTTGAATTTGGTTCTGTGGGACATTCGGAACACACCCAGACAACCTGTTGGGTTATCGCCAGCAGAAATATTGTTTGGGCGAGTTTTGGCTGTTCCAGGCACATATTTGCCAGAAAAAAAAAAAAAAAAAAAAGTTTATTGGATGGAGATGAACGAGTGACACAATATATACTATACTTACAAAATTCTTTCTTTGAAATGCGAAAGCATGCCTATTGATATCGAGGTGGATCTCCTGAGATACAAGTACATAATATTCAACCAGGAAACAAAGTATTGATAAAAAACTTTAAGAGGAAAAATAGATTTGAACCAAAATGGGAAGGACCCTATGTTGTACTTTTAACTTCTTTTTTATGCTGTCAAAGTTGCAGGGAAAGAAACCTGGATCCATCATTCTCATGTCCGCAAGGAACCCGAGGAAAGATGAAATATTTTAGTTTGTTCTTTTTTTTTCCATCTGTAAATGTTGCTGTTTCACCTTGTGTAAGATTTGCTATTCGTTACCAAGATTCCAATACCAATGCCTCTAGTGTGCTTTATAATAATTGTTCTTGGCGATCTGCAGGCTTTGTTATAGCAATTAAGACAAAGACTGGGGAACTCATTTTTACATCTAGCTATCCAAAGATTGAGCCCAGAGGAATTATTTATCAATTTGGAAAAAACGATAATAAATATAACTGGGGAGATGATAGAAAAATTAGCCAATGCCTCAATGCGTGGATTTCTGACATTGCAAAAAGAAATTACAAAACTCTCTAAAATTACAAATCAAACCAGAATGACTCTAGATGTGATATTAACCTCACGAGGAGGAGTGTGTACAGTTTTAAGTATCAGTTGCTGTACGTACACAGACATATCTGGAGAACTGCTCACAGATGTGCACAAAATTTGGGAAGTGAGTTCTATGATGCAAAAAGTAGAAAAAGACGACACCTCGTGAGGATCTACTGAAACACTCTCTTGGCTCACATCTTGGTTCCCAGGCTTGGCCTTATGGATAAAGAAGCTGATTGTAATTGCCTCGCTTATAATTATTGTCCTTGTGATTGTACTAGTGTTGGGACAGTGTTGTGTGCGATGTTTTTCTTCCTTTGCTTTAAAAATAAAATCATCATGGAGATACAAATAATTGCAGGGAAGCAATAAAAAAACAAAAGGAGGGAATTGTTATAGAAATTTCCACACGATTAATGAAAAAGTTCTTATGAGTTAGAGAAACAAGAATCAATAGGGGTGAAATAGAATGAAGAATAGAATAATTAATATAAGTCTATCTGAATAAACACAGGTGGGCTTTCACAGTTCATGAATATTGTTCTCAAAGCTCCTTTTGTAATCCTGACCTAAGACTGAACAAATCATCAATCAAAGCTTAATGAGTAGCTAAGCAGGAGTAGGCCTAGAAGTATTACCTTCTGATGATTTTAGTAAAGGGGATGTATGGTTAACCTTTTCTTTACCTTAAAAGAAATATAGGACACTTAGAAATAAAAATTAGTATAGATAAGGTTTTAAACATAACTTCAGTTGTTTTTAAGGTTGAATGTTTAGGAGACACTGGCGGTGGGAACCGGACTCTGATCAACCTGGATCAGGACGGGACGCTGATCACGGCAAGAACATTAAGGACGCCGATCACAGCAAGAACATCGAGGACGGGGTGTCAACCGGAGTCGGAGCGGAACCAGAACATAAAGATCAGCTAAACAATGGAAAAGAATGGACTTTTGTGGACTCTTGATGAAGGAAGAAAGAGGAATTGAAATAGTTAGTGGATTATTAACAGAAGCTTATGAAATGTTTATGATGTAATTGATTATTAGTTTCTATATAAACCGATAGTGAATTTGAGTCAGGGACCATTCACTGCGGTGGTGGTCCAACTCTGAGTTGTTAATAAAACCAGCAAACCTAGAGACCCGGACTCTGCCAATTTTCTTTAACATCCTGTGAACCCACTCAGACACCACTCTTGTGTTTCTCAGTGTCTCACAAAGTATCACAGGTTCTGTAGACAGATGAGTGCAAAGAACACAGTCCAGCTTATTGCAGGAAAAAAGATGGACAGGCTTTCTTCCTTGCCTCAAAATAGCTATTATCCCAGGTCTCTCTTACTTTTGTCTTCCAGTGTCCTTGTTTCCTCCACACACTCTGAATGAACAGTTTCCTGTGGGACATGTGGACACATTCAAAATCCAAGATATTCTGATGAAGATGAATCTCACAGGCATCTGTATACCCACTTCTGAGCAGTGGACTGGAAGCATTTCAAGCAGCCTTTTTCCTCTTCTGAGAGAGTCCAAAATTGGATCATTAAAACATGGCAACCAAAGCTACAGATGCTGGTGAGAAACAACACAGAGCAAGATCAGCAGTGAGGATGGTATGTACTATTTGTATAAAGCAAGGACTTCTAGAACACTTAAACATCAACCAGCTAGCCTTGCAGTGGATTTAACAGACCCCTAATCAATGTCAGGTGATTACAGAATAGGCAACAGATGGATAATTTGCATCAATAAGTTTATTCCACCAGCACTCAGGACTTAACACCACAGATTGATTAAGATGTTAAAAAATGCCACCTTCAGCAAGTAGACTGCTCTGTCATCCTCAAAACCACCACTCAACAGCTGCTTACATGTGCAGGTGTTTGAGTTTCTTTCAAAAAAAAAAAAAAAAAGCACCAAAAAACCCCACCAAACCCAGATGCAAAACCACCCACTAAAACCCATCTCTACTGAGCTGTTGGGAGTCCTAGCTCATGCCTGAATCCCAGTGAGACTCAGTCTTGCTGTTACCCCCATCTAATACAGTGTCAGATGTAAGGAACACCCTTGTAGCTTCTCTACTGGATCATATCCCCCCAGTATGCCTTAGAAAAGGCTTTATTTGTGGGATTGCGCTCCCTTATGCCTATCAGCCAGGGAAGCTACCTGGGAGATGAAAGACCTCACCTGAGAGTTAAATTCACACTTTTCATATCTGAGAGGAATATCCTCGGCAATAGATTCTCAGGTACTCTGGGGCAAGTCTCTACCTCTTCTCCTTTTCCATCTTTTCTCCATTTGAACTTCCTCCATTTTGCAGTAATATTTAAATATTAAATGAGCAATGAAGAGAGACCAACTCATAGCATGGTGCTTAGGGCACTTACCTGGTATTGAGAAGCACTGGGTTTAGGTTCCTGTTCCATCTAAATGATTAAATGCTTGTTAAAGAGGAACAGCTTCAACAGGGTAAGGAGCAGAAACTTTCTCCGATCAGAGAGGTCTTTTTCTAAACTCCACAGAGCAGGGACTTGAAAACTGGTCTTTCAGCTACTGATGGCATTTTCTAATTACTGAGCTACTGGGTATAATAGTGTTATGGAACTTGTCCCCTCCCTCCTCTCTAGCACAAAGAGGAATGACTTGGCAGAGGCACTTTGCTTCAAAAGAAGGTTCATGGTTAAGCATCCTGAACAAAGATAGGACCATCTTTCTCTCCAGCCTGGAGTCAGGCACTGAACTACCAACATGCTAATGCAGACAGCCCTATGTACAGCTGGGGCTCCCTCTTTGAGGTGCTTGGCTCTCTTTATGCATTTGGGTTGCAAAGGAAGACCTTTCTTCAGATTCCACTTGGTGACCTGGCTCTGCAGAGATCAATGTTGCAAGCATCTGTGGGGCTAGCTGAAAGTAACCATAGTCAACATGCCTGTAAGGCCTACCACAACCAGGTGGACAAGGGCTAAGCTCAGCTTGCTTAGAGCAAGCATTGTCCTCACTGCAGAGTACTCTTCTGTTCTCTGAAGATGTGTGTGAAGGAGGTTAAGTGGTGGTTATCTTATCAAGTTGCTCATGTACAGACAAGCTTAACACTTGTGGCCAGAAACACACATGGTTGCTGTACTTAATGCCTTCTGTCCATCTTTGATGAAACTGAGGTACATTACTGGTCTCAATTTTATGTGTATTCAGAAAGATAATATAATTTTGATTTTTTTAAATATTAATTCATTAGTCAATATTCTAACAGACTCTTCCTTCAAGTCTAAGGTATTTATAGAGTGCTCTCAGGCTATTCACAGTCACCATAGCTTACATCTAGATGATAAACTACATTACCACAAATAAACATTTGAAGTGTGCTTAACCATCACTACCCCAGAGTTTGGCCTTTTAATCTTAACTTGGCTTCTGCCTGCTTTTCTGGCTGCAGGTTTGGGAGCTCTGTGAGGCAATGAATGACAGCATGGTACAGAACAGCACTGCAATTAATGAAGGGGAATGATTGTTCCCACATGGATCCTAACACCTAGGAGTGCAAGAGACACAAACTTAAAAAAAGCACAGGTGATGCCTACCACATGGTCTTCAATATCATAACACAACAGCATGCAGGAATTCAGTAGAGCTGCATTTTCAATACATCCATCTGGCAACAGGAGTCACATCCTTACAGGCAATGCCTGCTCACTGCTTCTCTCCTACATGTGTACTTCCTTACATGGATTGAATTAATATAACCCATGCAAGCTTTTCTGGGGTGTTTTCCCCACTGTGAAACATACACTCACTTAACTTGATTTTTTGAAACAGAAATAAACCACAACTGAGTCAGGCAACACTGGACATAATTTTTATGATTTTTGCCTACCTCGCTCAGCTAGCAAGGCTTCCAGTCAATATGATCATATTTCTCCAATACCTGGAAATATGCCTATTAGAACCCTAGGAATTTGCATGTTTTTATAAATCCTTGAGAACAGGGGTTGCAGACAAAGGTCTGGGTTTAGCAAAAATGTCCTGCTGGCTCCACTTTCTGCTCTTCAGTCTCATTGTAAAGGAACTGGCAATGTGCCATTGCATTGCATAAATTTCAGATTATGCTTGCATAAAATACTCAAAAAAGCTCAAGCAGAGGACTGCCAACATATCTGTATGTGTACAGTCTGTCAATCTAGTGATAATCTAGAATACAAATAACAAAGCAGTACATTCATAGAATTGTAGAATCATTTAGGTTGGAAAAGACCCTTAAGATTGTGGAGAAAAGGACTCAGCACATGATCCAACGTGAATCAAGCATAAGCCTAAGCCGTTTATTACAAAAAAAAAAAAAACACCTTTTTATAACATATTTGCTTCTGTACACGCAGCCAGGCACTGTCCATGCAAAACCCGATTGGTCGCCCCGCTTCTGCCACACGCTGTCCACGCGCCTGTTGCCGCTTGTCTGCAGCAAGCTCCGTTCGGTTGCTGGCTGGCCTGAGGCTATCCGCACCCCAGGGCCATTGAGCACTGACACCAATGTGAGGATGCAACAAATGGCGTTTATTTAACTGCGCAACAGCCTTATATAGTCGTCTTGTCCCGTACGAACTCGCACGATAATGACACATCCTGCTCCTTTCGCCACGCCTACCTTCCGTTACAGCCCGAGATTTTCCGGTCGCCGTACCCTAATCTACCTACATTTCCCCCTCCCCATGCTTCAAGTCATGCGAAGTAAAGCGTATCGCTGATTCTGGAGCCTTGCGTCAAAGCATAAGCGTAGCTGGCGGATACAACATCCCGAGCCCAGGTTCTCCAGTAAGATTCCCCTGCAACTCCTGAGATGCAAAGCAAAAGCAAGCTAATCATGAGCGCATTGTTCAAAGCTTTTGTTTCACTCAGCAACGGTCGCCGTTCCTCATCTTTCTTGGCACCCCGCCGCTTTACCAGACTCTCTGTACTGTCATGACTCCTCACGTCTGAAGGTCGAGGCTGGTGCTGTTTCGGCTTCCCCCACAGGTACTCCTGCAAAACATAAAGCTCGGACAGCGTACATTACTTCGGGTTAGGATTTTGTTTTAAATCAGGGCGCAAACAGCGTATAGGGACCCACTGTATAACATCATCCCGTTTGATGGCGGCATACCCCCTCCCGTGATGTAGCAGCTCCCAACCTGTTTCCCACTCCGCTGCCCCAGGGAACCGAACCTTGACTGGGGGGCCCACTTCTGGCACCCCTGGACCCCAATGTCGCTCAATTGGGGCATGCTCTTGGTCTCCCCGGGCAAAATGATTTAAAGAATAAAGAGGGCGATGTAAAATGTGAGATTGGTAGTTGACAGGAATTACGTCTGGGAATCCTTCCCCCTCCCCAAGAATCTTAATTCTGTGTTTTTGTTTCTTACTCAAACCTGGTTCCCTGTGTCTCGCAGAGCCCAGTCAGAGAATCCCAGCCTTGGTTACCCATAAATCCTGCTCTCTGTTGTTGAGCCACAAAGGTTGTATTGACCATTCATTGCACAGTTTTCTGCAAACATGCAAACAAACAGGGTAACACAAGTAGGATAATGCCTATTATAAACATTCCCATAAGCAGACTCTATTTACAAAACATGCAGTTTACTTCAGAACATACTGTTATTCTCTATTATTCTAGCTGAAAGGAAAATTACTGACAGGAAAGCTGATTCTGTTTAAAGGTAACACAGATCAGGCCTTTTAGAGCCTACTCTGAGGCCTACTCTTGCTAAACCGTTGCTAAACCATCCGGTATCAATTTCCCCCTTTGGAAGTAGTTAGATTTATTATCTCACTACTTCCATATACTATTCTCAATGATTGCCTCAACACAACCCACGCAGATCCCTATGATAATTATAATCACAACTATATAAACTATTCCCTCTAATAATGTGGCTAATCATCCTTTTAGAAACAATCCACCGTACTCCTGTGCCTGTAGAGACAGAAACATAACCTCGACCCATTAGTAATAGTTCCCCTGGTCCCAACCACTCGTTAGTACCTGGTTCCCTATACCACACTTTGCCTTTGTTTTGCACATAGCTTGCTCCCTGTCGAACTGCCTCCCAATGTATTACAATTGGGGGTCGCTCCTTATCTCCTGCTAAAGTTAAATGGTTAAGTACATAAACAGCTTCTGCAAGTCTCTCAGAAGGTTCAGTCACCTCTCCCCCTTTTTGTTTTTGCAGAAGCTGTTTCAATTACTATGAGCACGTTCCACAATCGCCTGACCCGTAGGCGAATGAGGAATCCCAGTGACATGTGTAATACCCCATAGTTGACAAAATTGACGAAAAATCTGTGAACAGTATGCTGGTCCATTATCAGTCTTAAGTTGTTGTGGAACCCCAAGACTTGCAAAGCAAGCAAGTAAATGTCATTTGACATGACGACCTGTTTCCCCAGTCTGTGCTGTTGCCCATATTACATGTGAAAACGTATCAACAGATACATGAACATATTTGAGCCTTCCAAATTCTGCAATGTGAGTAACATCCATTTGCCACAGTTGCAACGCACTCAATCCTCGAGGATTTACCCCTATTCCAATTCCCATGCCAATTTTCTGACAACTAGGACAAGCACTAACTAATTCACGTGCTTGTGCCATGGTGAGGGGAAATTGTTTCGCTAACATTTTCGCTGATTGATGAAAGAATTGATGGGATAGGTGTACTTGTTCAAATAAATTTGGTGATATTTGCGTATAGGACACAAGTGTGTCTGCTTTATTATTTCCAATGCTCAAATCTTGATCAAACTGATGACTACGAATGTGGGTGACAAAATAAGGTATCTCTCTGAGGTTTATTGCTTGATGCAACTGTAGCAAAATGGTGTAAAGTCGCATATTTCTTATTGGTCGTATAAAAGCTCTTTCAATTCGATTTACAATGCCTGCTGCATAAAGAGAGTCTGTTACAATATTGACAGGTAAGTCCTTCCATTTCACAAAAACCTGATATATCGCAAAAAATTCAAGTGTCTGCAATGAGTCCTCAGTTTGTCCTGAGAATTTACAATGTTTCCATTGTCCATCCTCTTGCCAGGTAATAACTGCTGAATGTGATCGCTTTCCTGCATCAGTAAAAACAGTTAGTCCAGTCACAGGTATCTCTGATCTGATAGGTTTTTCTTCCCAATCCTGTTTGCAAATAAACTGTAGCTTTTTATCTCTTGGCAAATGTGTTAACAATTGTCCAGTAAAGTCCTGTAAGGCCATTTGAAAAAGAGTTGACTGATTTGTTAACCACTGTAGATATTCCTTTCTGATAGGTAAATAGATAGCATCTGAGTCTAGTCCGGTAATGTCTGTAATCCTTTTATGTACTTTGATAAGCAATTGTGCTATTGCTTCCACTCTGGTACAAAGTGTTGTTTTAGGATGAAAAACCAAAGAGTCCACTCGAGCATTGTCTTCTGCAATAAACCCAGGCAAATTAGTATGATTTCTTACATGTAAAACATAAAACAATGCAGTTCGGATTTGAATTTCTTGCCACAGAGCTCGCAGCAATTCAAAAACACACTGATTACATATATGCTCTATAACAGATCTATCCAATTGCTTTATAATGCCAGCTACATATGCTGAATCAGTAATCAAATTAAAGGGAATGGGAAAATTCTGAAATATTTTTAATACAGCTCGTAATTCTACCAACTGAGGTGAACCCTTTTGTTGTACTACCATAGATTCCCACTTGCCATCAGAATACCAGACAAGGCCTGCCTTGCCTGTGTTCCCAGATCCATCCGTAAAAATGGTAATTCCATCCACAGGAGTGTCTGCGCACCACACTCCTGTGGCAATTGGAAGTTCCGCACTCAATTTTATAACAGGATGGGAGGGCAAGTGGTAAACAACCTGTCCCGAGAAATTCTCCATAGCTGTTTGCAAAGCAAAGCTATTAGCCATACACCACTCAAAATATTGAGCTGCAATAGGAACGGTTAGTGATGCAGGGATCTCTGGCCACAAGCTCCCGACATCGCATCCGTCCTTTGATGAATAATCTGTGCCAATAGCTCTGTAACGAATCTGATCATTCTGAATTCCATTGACCAATTATTGCATACGGAATTTGCCTATCAAACAAAGTGATAATTTGTATTTCCTGATTCAAATCAATACGATGTACAAATTTGGAATGTAGCCTGCTTTCTATTTCTGTAATCAGTTGCTGTACCTCTGAAGTAGTGTGTCGTGGTGCTGTTAAAGTTGTGTCCCCTGCTAACAATTGGAATAGAGACTGCAATTGTGACGACGTAAGCCCCAAGTACGGCCGCAGCCATAACTTGAGCCTTATGTTCCACAGTACCCACTTTTGCACATGCCTTTATCATAGCATTCAAATCTGTTTTTCCAGGTAAAGCTTCAATGATCTTTTGACAATCAGCATTAGCATTATCCCTGTTTGCCACAGGTCCAGGGCTTGGCAGCCGCACAGGTTAACCCTGCGTGGAAACACCAGTCCTGCGCTCCCTGCGGTTCGGGCTGCGAGTTAACTGCTTAGGCCTGGAACTGGTTGGGAAGATTCATTTGTGTGAGCACACGGTTCCCCCCCGCGTTCTTTCTCCAGTTTCCCTGTATTCTGCAGCTGGTTGTTATCAGCTGACCTTGAGCATTATACTGAGACCTGCACAGCTTCACAAAATGCCCTAGCTTCCCACAGCAATGACACATCAAAACAGAGTTATCTCTCCCACTCAGCTTCAACTTCTTAAGGCAGTTTTTCTTAAAGTGACCTTCCTGTTCGCATGTATAACAACGATGAACTACCTTAATTGCCGCCGCAAAAGTTTTTGCTAAATGCTCCATCTGAAATGTGGTGGTTCCTACTTTCTCACAAGCATCCATTAGCTCAGTTAAGGTGGCATTACTATTTGCCATCCCTGCAATAACTTTTCTGCAGTCCTCACCTGTGTTGTCTTTCGCTAACTGTAGTGGCAATGCTTCTTTTACAATTTTCCAATCTAACAGTTGCCAAATATTTCTTCCCTCAGGACCCGCACCCACAATCACCGGATATGCTTGTGGAATTATAACTCCTTCTAATAACGCATCTCGAATGACCCATTTCACTCCTCCCTCACCTCCCCCCCCTTCCCCTGTATACGCGGGCGGACGCTGACCCTCTCCCTCACCTCCCACATTACCAGATGGACGCAAACCTCCCCCCCCGCCCTGATCTAAAGGTGGAGTAGGGAGTTGTAAAGGAGGTTGAGGTGGCCCTAATACTTGTCTCGAACACAGAGGGGGGTTTTTGGGGGAGACATAGTCACGTGTCCCGAGGCGTTGGCTGAACGATGCTGCTGCAATTCCGTCTTTAATTCTTCCAGTCGTCTACCAAGCTCTGTCATGTCAAGTTCGTGTCCATTTCGTGATGGTAACAGTCCTTTAAGTCCTTGTGACTCTGGTACTGCTGACTCTGTAAATGGCGAATCCGGTAAAGGTGGGTACAAAGCATGTTTACCCTCCTTCTTGTCCTCCTGCTCAGCCTCATCCGTAGACAGATCAATGAGAGGGAGGGGGTTTCGGAGGGGGTTTCGGCCAAGTCTCCTGTTTTGTGTCTGAATCAATTAGTACAAATCGAGTTCGTGTTTTAGGGCGCACTACCGGTTCTAATGGATCTGTATCTATTTTTCTCGCTCCCCGCTCCTCAGCTTTTTTCAGAGCCGTCCGTACCCACGGTGATAAAGGAGCTGCCACTAGTACAGCCACCGGGGCCGTGGGAGGTGTTGGTCCCGCAAACAGTGAGGGGGTAGTAGACGTCTGCGGTCCTAAAGCCATAAAAGCTGAATGTGTGACTTCTCTCTCTGCTTTTATTCCTTTTAACGCTTCACTAACCAGCCTCCATGTAGTAGACAATTTAAAGGCTTCCTTATCACCACTTGACACCGCATTCCAGAGAGAGTCACCAATCTTCTCCCATAAAGGCACTTCAAAGACATCATTAAAGGTTGTAAAATGTCCTTTATCTTTTGCCCAAAACAGTAACTGCTTTAACGCAGCTTCGTCATATTTAATTCATCTCTCAGAGAGTATATGTTGGAGGAGTTTCACCACTGCCACTTCTGTCTTGGTCAGGGTAGACCCCATGTAAACACGCCCGAGCCGCATCCCATGTCGCCCAGTCCTCCCGCGCAGCCCGTAGCAGCCACAAGATAACTCCCCATGTCTTTAATTCTTTGGCAGAACCCGCTGCCATAGCTCGCTCAGCGAGCTGCATCGAGCACCGCTCCCAGGTATTCGGCTGTAAACAATCAGCCGGTCCTGCCACCGCCCCCCCCTTTAACGAGACGGTCCACACACTGGGCTACGTCTTTCGATTTCACAGAAATCTTAAATTCCCCGCCCAGTAACGAAATCACCTTTATCAAGGTTTCCATGGTTCGCGAACCCACTCCGACCGCCTGCGGTCCGCCAGCCCAGCAATCACGTCGGGGTCACCACTTGTTGCCGCTTGTCTGCGGCAAGCTCCGTTCGGTTGCTGGCTGGCCTGAGGCTATCTGCACCCCAGGGCCATTGAGCACTGACACCAATGTGAGGATGCAACAAATGGCGTTTATTTAACTGCGCAACAGCCTTATATAGTCGTCTTGTCCCGTACGAACTCGCACGATAATGACACATCCTGCTCCTTTCGCCACGCCTACCTTCCGTTACAGCCCGAGATTTTCCGGTCGCCGTACCCTAATCTACCTACACGCGCCCCCCTGTAACCTCCCATTGGTCAGTCCTTTCACCATCCCCCCTGTGCTGTACCATGATCCTGCAGGTGCCAAGTCCAGCACTGTTCACAGTGATGCTTACTGTCAAGTATGCAGAGGCTCCGTGGGAAGCACACAGGAGATGGGCCTGTGGCCTTGCAGGTGCTAAGTCTGGCAGAGGCTCTGTGGGAAGCACACAGGAGATAGGCCTGTGGCCTTGCTTGGAGAGCTTGTTGACTTCAGCTCTTGATTCTTTCCGTTAGCTGCAACAATATCCCCCAACATAAGATCATCAAGTCCAACCGTTAACCCAGCACTGCCAAGTCCACCACTAAACCATGTCCCTAAGCACCACATCTACATGTCTTTTAAATATCTCCAGGGATGGGGACTCCACCACTGCCCTCGGCAGCCTCTTCCAATGCTTGACAACCCTTTTGGTGAAGAAAGTTTTCCTAATATTCAATCTAAACCTCCCCTGGCGCAACTTGAGGCCGTTTCCTCTCGTCCTATCATTTGTTACCTGGGAGAAGAGACTGACACCTGCCTCACTACAACCTCCTTTCAGGTAGTTGTAGAGTGTGATAAGGTCTCCCCTCAGCCTCCTTTTCTCCAGACTAAACAACCAAACTGAACTGTAATGGCACCTAGATCAATGCTATGATATCTATATTGCAGCACTAATCAGCTGCTGTGTGTGTCTTTCAAGGCCGCTAGCCCAGCTGAAGTGTGTTTACACCAATGCACGCAGTATGGGCAACAAACAGGAAGAGCTAGAAGCCACTGTACAGCAGGAAGGTTATGATGTGGTTGCCATCATAGAAACGTGGTGGGATGACTCTCATGACTGGAGTGCTGCTATGGATGGCTATAAGCTCTTTAAGAGGGACAGGCGAAGCAGGAGAGGCGGTGGGGTAGCGCTGTATGTTAGGGAGTGCTTGGACTGTGTCGAAATTGAGGAAGATGATGAGGATGACAAGGTTGAATGTTTATGGGTGAAGATCAGGGGGAAGGCAGACATTCCAGTGGGAGTCTGTTATAGACCACCCAACCAGGATGAGCAGGCGGACGAGGCGTTTTACAAGTGGCTGTCAGAAGCCGCCCGGTCGCCGGCCCTTGTACTCGTGGGCGACTTCAACTTGCCGGATGTCTGCTGGAAATACAACATGGCAGAGAGGAAGCAATCTAGGAGGTTCCTCGAATGTGTGGAGGACAACTTCCTCATGCAAGTGGTGAATGAGCCCACTAGAGGAGGGGCCCTGCTTGACCTGTTGTTTGTGAACAGAGAAGGACTAGTGGGAGATGTGAGGGTCGGTGGCTGTCTTGGGAGTAGCGACCACGAAATGTTAGAGTTTTCGATAGTGGGGGAAGTAAGGAGGGGCAAGAGCAGAACTTCTGCCTTAGATTTCTGCCGGGCAGACTTTAGCCTGTTTAAGAGGCTGGTGGACCGAGTCCCTTGGGAATCAGTCCTGAAGGGCAAAGGAGTCCAGGAAGGCTGGACATGCTTCAAAAGGGAATTGCTAAATATTCAGGAGGAGGCTGTCCCAGTCTGTAGGAAGACAAGCTGTCGGGGAAAAAGACCGGCCTGGTTAAACAGAGAACTTAGGCTAGAACTTAAGGAGAAAAAGAGAGCCTACTTGCTCTGGAAGAAGGGTCGGGTAACTTGGGAGGTCTATAGGGACGTGGCCAGGTCGTGTAGGGAGAAGATTAGAAGGGCCAAAGCTCAATTAGAGCTTGATTTGGCTGCTACAGTCAAAGATAACAAAAAAAAGCTTTTACAAATACATCAACAGCAAAAGGAGGGTCAAGGAGAGCCTCCACCACTTGCTGAATGAGGAGGGTAGTGCAGTGTCAGGGGATGAGGAAAAGGCAGAGCTGCTCAATGCCTTCTTTGCCTCGGTCTTTAATGTCAAGACCGGTTGTCCTCAGGAGACTCGGCCCCCAGAGCCTGAAGTTAGGGACGGGGGGCTGTGTGAACCTCCCAGGATCCAGGAGGAGACGGTTAGTGACCTGCTGTACCAGTTGGACACCCACAAGGCTATGGGCCCGGATGGGATTCACCCCAGAGTAATGAAGGAACTGGCAGATGAACTTGCCAAACCACTCTCGATTATCTACCGGCAGTCCTGGTTAACTGGAGAAGTTCCAGCTGACTGGAAATTAGCAAATGTAACGCCCATCTACAAGAAGAGCTGGAAGGATGATCCAGGGAACTATAGGCCTGTCAGCCTGACCTCGGTGCCAGGCAAGGAGATGGAACAGATCATCCTGAGTGCCATTACACGACACATGCAGGACAATCGGGGCATCGGGGCCAGCCAACATGGAATCATGAAAGGCAGGTCCTGCTCGACCAACCTGGTCTCCTTCTATGACCAAGTGACCCACTTAGTAGATGAGGGCAGGGCTGTGGATGTAGTCTATCTAGACTTCAGTAAGGCATTCGACACTGTCTCCCACAGCATCCTCCTAGACAAACTGGCTGCCTGGGGCTTGGATGGGTGGACTCTTAAATGGGTTAAAAACTGGCTGGATGGCCAAGCCCAGAGAGTGGTGGTGAATGGGGCAAAATCCAACTGTCGGCCGGTCACTAGCGGTGTTCCCCAGGGCTCAGTTCTGGGGCCGGTGCTGTTCAATATCTTTAGAGATGATCTAGACGTAGGGATTGAGTGCACCCTCAGCAAATTTGCAGATGACACCAAGATGGGTGGCAGTGTCGATCTGCTGGAGGGTAGGAAGGCCCTACAGAGGGATCTGGACAGGTTAGATAGATGGGCCGAGACCAACAGCATGAGGTTCAACAAGAACAAGTGCCGGGTCTTACACTTGGGCCACAACAACCCCATGCAGCTCTACAGGCTGGGGGAAGAGTGGTTAGAAAGCGGCCCGGTGGAAAGAGACCTGGGGGTGCTGATCGACAGCCGGCTAAACATGAGCCAGCAGTGTGCCCAGGTGGCCAAGAAGGCCAATGGCATCCTGGCCTCTATTAGGAATAGTGTAGCCAGCCAGTCTGGGGAAGTGATGGTCCCTCTGTACTGGGCACTGGTGAGGCCACACCTTGAATCCTGTGTCCAGTTCTGGGCCCCGCACTTCAAGAGAGATGTTGAGGTGTTGGAGCGAGTGCAGAGGAGGGCGACCAAGCTGGTGAAGGGTCTGGAGGGTCTGACCTACGAGGAACGGCTGAGGGAGCTGGGGTTGTTTAGCCTGGAGAAGAGGAGGCTCAGAGGTGACCTTATTGCAGTCTACAACTACCTGAAGGGAGGTTGTAGTGAAGTGGGAGTCGTCCTCTTCTCCCGGGCAAGTAGCGATAGGACAAGAGGACACAGCCTCAAGCTTCGCCAGGGGAGGTTCAGGTTGGACATTAGGAAGAATTTCTTTTCAGAAAGGGTTATTAGACATTGGAATGGGCTGCCCAGGGAGGTGGTGGAGTCACCATCTCTGGACGTGTTTAAGAAAAGACTGGACATGGCACTTAGTGCCATGGTCTAGTTGACAGGGTGGTGTCAGGGCAACGATTGGACTCGATGATCCCTGAGGTCTCTTCCAACCTGGTTGATTCTGTGATTCTATGATTCTGTGATTCTGTTTCCCTTCTACCAGAAATGCTCCTCAGATTCACCTTGTAGAATGGCCATCTATGGATCCATGCTTCTGCCCACAACCTACTACTGACTACCAATTGGAGCAAAATGTCAGAAGAGTTTAAGGGTGTATCAACTGCCTAATGTTACAAACTTTGTATTGTTTGGACCTGATTTACAAGATGGCAGTTGGCTATAAAACTTGGTTAGAGGGAAAACTTTTCATACAACAGGATTTTTTTGTACATCTAACTTAATTAAGAGTACCTGATGTAGACATGATCTTCCCACCAAATTGCAGCACTGAAGTTTGGGAAGCGTCTGGAATTTACTCCCCCCAGGTGAGTTAACTTCTAAAGATCCTGTAAGAGGCATGTCACAAACTAACATCATGGTACCTTCTCTATCCCTCTTTTCTAACCAGGAAGATCTGCTATGAGCTGCCATATGCCCTTTAACTGGCTTGCATTCACACCATCATAGCAAGTGTACATTCTTTAATTTAGTTTCTTCTGTCATTCTTTTCCTTTGTTTTGGTATCTTGTCCTTTGCTTAATGCTCCCTGCCCAGGCCTTCTGGCTGATATTGCTTATTTACTCTCATATGTCTGTCTGTATATTCCCTGGAGATCCTCTGGTCTGCACATCCTCCTCTGTTAAGTTCCCCCTGCCATTTTTGAGGCTAACAGTAAACCTACATATTACTGGCCATATCAAACCTCTAAAACTACCTATTTAAAAAAGCTTTTGCATTTTCAAGCTAATCCTCTGCATATCTGCTCTTACTTCCAGGGCTCTGGTCTTGTGCACATCTTGCCTAGGTCTGGGCCTTTTCCTATGCTCAGAAAGCCCACAGGGGAAGTCTGCAAGACTTGCCCATTCCACCTCAATAATCAAGACTGTTGTGCAGAAAGACCACTCTTGTAATCCATCCTGCTGCTACCAAACTTGATCAGAGTTTACCTGTCTATCCTGGTTTCATTGGGATTTTGTTTCAGTTTGTGGCCAGCCATGGTGATCAAGGTACTGGTGGGTGTTTGGTGTAGTGGCCGTGGAGGCAGAAGAAATTAAACAGTTGTCTACCCTGCCCGGTCTATCAGAGGGCCCTTCTATTGTGGGGCTGCTGAGGGTCGAGGAGCAAAAGGTGCCCATTGCTACTACAACGCTCCACCGACGACAATATCGGACTAATAGAGACTCACTGATCCCCATCCATGAGCTGATCTGTCAACTGGAGAACCAAGGAGTGATCAGCAAAACATGCTCACCCTTCAACAGTCCCATATGGCCAGTGTGAAAGTCCAATAGGGAGTGGAGACTAACTGTGGACTGTTGTGGCCTGAATGAAGTCACACCACCACTGAGTGCTGCCATACCGGGCGTGTTAGAACTCCATTACGAACTGGAGTCAAAGGCAGCCAAGTGGTATGCCACGATTGACATTGCAAATGTGTTTTTCTCCATTCCTTTGGCAGCAGAGTGTACGCAACAGTTTGCCTTCACCTGCAGGGGCATCCAGTACACCTGGAATCGACTGCCCCAGGGGTGGAAACATAGCCCCACCATTTGCCCTGGACTGGTCCAGACTGCACTGGAGAAGGGTGGAGCTCTGGAACACCTGCAGTACATAGATGACATCATTGTATGGGGTGATACAGCAGGGGAAGTCTTTGAAAAAGGGGAAAAAGTCATTCAAATCCTTCTAGAAGCTGGTTTTGCCATCAAACGTGGAAAGGTCAAGGGACCTGCAAAAGAGATCCAGTGTTTAGGGATCAAGTGACAAGATGGCCGCCATCAGATCCCAATGGATGTGATCAACAAAATAACAGCCATGTCTCTGCCAACTACCAAAAGGGAGACACAAGCTTTCCTAGGCGTAGTGGGCTTCTGGAGGATGCACATTCCCCATTACAGTCAGACTGTGAGCCCTCTCTGTGAAGTGACTCGGAAGAAGAATGACCTTAAATGGGGCCCTGAGCAACAACAGGCTTTTGAGCAAATCAAACAAGAGATAGTCCATGCAGTGGCCCTTGGGCCAGTGTGGATGGGACCAGAAGTAAAGAATGTCTTCTATACTGCAGCTGGGGAGAATGGTCGTACCTGGAGCCTCTGGCAAAAGGCACCGGGGGAGACTCGAGGTCGACCCCTGGGGTTTTGGAGCCGGGGATACAGAGGATCAGAGGACCGTTATACTCCAACAGACAAAGAGATACTGGCAGCCTATGAAGGAGTTTGAGCTGCCTCAGAAGTAATTGGCACTGAGGCACAGCTCCTCCTGGCACCCTGATTGCCAGTGTTGAACTGGATGTTTAAAGGGCAGACCCCCCTCCACACATCATGCAGCTGATGCTACATGGAGTAAGTGGGTTGCATTGATTACTCAGCGGGCCCCAATAGGGAACCTTAATTGCCCAGGAATTCTGGAAGTAATCATGGACTGGCTGGAAAGCAAAGATTTTGGAATGTCACCAGAGGAGGAGGTCATGCATGCTAAAGAGGCCCCACCATACAATAGACTATCAGAGAATGAGAAGCATCATACCGTGTTCACTGATGGATCTTGCCGCATTGTAGGCAAGCAGCAAAAGTGGAAAGCTGCTGTGTGGAGTCCTACATGACAAGTAGCAGAAGCAGCTGAGGGAGAAGGTGATTCGAGTCACTTTGCAGAAGTAAAAGCCATCCAGCTGGCTCTAGATATTGCTGAGTGAGAAAAATGACCAGCACTCTACCTGTACACTGACTCATGGATGGTGGGAAATGCCCTGTGGGGATGGCTGAAGCACTGGAAGAAAAACAACTGGCAGCGCAGAGGCAAACCCATCTGGGCAGCTGAATTGTGGCAGGATATTGCTACCCAATTAGAGAAGCTGGTTGTGAAGGTACATCACGTAGATGCCCATATACCCAAGAGTCGAGCTACTGAGGAACATCAAAACCACTAGCAGGTGGATCAAGCTGCTAAGATTAAAGTGTCTCAAGTAGACCTGGACTGGCAGCATAAAGGTGTATTATTTTTAGCTCGGTGGGCCCATAATACATCAGGACATCAAGGCAGAGATGTCACATACAGATGGGCCCATGACCGAGGGGTGGATTTGACCATGGACACCATCACACAGGTCATCCATGAATGTGAAACTTGTGCTGCAAGCGTACAAGCCAAGTGGTTAAAACCCCTGTGGTATGGAGGATGATGGCTAAAATCTATGTATGGAAAGGCCTGGCAAATTGATTACATCTCGCTTCCACAAACCCGTCAAGGCAAGTGCCATGTGCTCACGATGGTGGAAGCAAGTACCGGCTGGTTGGAAACATACCCCGTGCCTCATGCCACCGCCCATAACACTATTGTGGGCCTTGAAAGGCAAATTTTGTGGCCATGTGGTAGTCTGGAAAGAATCGAGTCAGACAACGGGACTCATTTCCGAAATAGCCTCATAGACACCTGGGCTAAAGAGCCTGGTATTGAAGGGATCTATCACATCCCCTACCATGCACCAGCTGCCGGGAAAGTGGAACGATGTAATGGTCTGTTGAAGACAACATTGAAAGCAACGGATGCTGGGACATTTAAAAATTGGGATGATCACTTAGCAAAGGCCACCTGGTTAGTTAATACCAGGGGATCTGTCAATCAGGCTGGCCCTGCTCAATCCGAGCTGTTGTGCACTGTAGAGGGGGATCAAGTCCCTGTGGTTCATGCAAGGAATATGTTGGGGAAAACAGTTTGGATTTCCTTGGATTTCCTTCCTGCCTTGAGCAAAGGCAAACCCACTTGTGGAATTGCTTTTGCTCAAGGACCTGGGTGCAGGTGGTGGATGATGCAGGAGGATGGGGAAGTTAGATGTGTGCCCCAAGGAGATTTGATTTTGGGTGAGAATAGCCAATAACTGTATGATGCTAACTGTCATTTATTACAGTAAGAATCACCCCAGACTGTGAACATGGGCTGCAGCAGAGACACCAGCTGCAAGCTCCAGATGCAATACATCATCCTGCTGTCTCCTACTTCACTAGTCCATCACACCATATTGAGGCCTGGTCCTGATCTTCTGACTGTGTGAATCCCACACCAATTTTCTCCTGCCCTGAGAGACTATTATGAGAAATGGAACCCATGGTTTTGGACTGAATTGATTCAATGGACTTCTTGGAAAGATAACCCATAGACTGAAGAGAATGATACCTGTGTGTATAGATGGATATGTCGAGAGATGGGGAAAATAGTAGTGACTTGATGTTAAATGATATAGAATAATGGGTGGAATTCTGTCCTGGTTTCATGGCATAAAATTTATAGAAGCAAGTTTCTGTTAGATTTTGTTTCAGTTTTTGGCCAGCCATGGTGATCAAGGGCAGCTGACCCAGGCTGGCCCACAGGTGTATTCTATAACATTAACATCAAGTTCACTACAAAAGGCAAAGCTTGCTGGGCAGGGGGAGATGGACTGTTTTTGCTCTATTCTCCCTTTCTTATTCCCAGCAATTGCTATTCCTGGGGCAACTTGCTGCAACTCTGTAGCTAAGTATAATTTTATGTGTTCTGTATTATCATTGATATATTTTTCTTTATTTTATTAAATCTGCTTAACTTTATCCTACCAGTCTCCTTCCTTTTCCTAATTCCCTTCTTCATTAAGGGAAGGGACATTGGGTGAGAAAACAATTGTTTATTGTTTAGCCCTGGGTGCAGGCTAAATGAAGACAGCAATGCTTGAAGTTTTTTTTTCCATACTATTCTAGGAATTTGAACTTTTTGGTTTCTCCCAGTAGGCAATTATGATATGAATGCTGGAATGTGTTTTGGATTTGAGAACTGAGAACCAATTTGGACCTGTGCAGTCTTATGTTTGTTTTAAGGGCAAAGATATCAAACTTGCAAACAAGTTTTTAAAAGTCAAAACTATCATTTTTGGAATGTTCTGTGAAGACATGGGGAGGTCCTTCACTGTAGTATCACTCAGCCCTCTTGAAATGACCAGATTTAATCTTTAAAGTCAGAATATTATCACAGTAAGTTTGTTTTTGTATTCTAGTGTCTGTGATTGATTAACATTTGCAAGATTTCTCTGAAATCCTAAGGACTTTCTTCACCAAAAGGGTTATCAAACATTGGAACAGGGAAGTGGTGGAGTCACCATCCCTGGAGGTATTTCAAAGATGTATAGATGTGGTGCTTAGGGACATGGTTTAGTGGTGGACTTGGTCGTCTATTTTAACGGTTGAACTTGATGATCTTAAAGGTCCTTTCCAACCAAAACGGTTCTATGACTTATACTCCCAGGAGTCATATATTACCATCCTTCGGCTCCTAACTTGCCAGTTACTGTCTTCGAAAGATCATCTAGTCCAATTCCCCTGCCGGGGCAGGATTACCTAGACCATATCACACAGGAATGCGTCCAGGCGGGTTTTGAATGTCTCCAGAGAAGGAGACTCCACAACCTCTCTGGGCAGCCTGTTCCAGTGTTCAGTCACCCTCACCGTAAAGAAGTTTTTCCTCATATTTATGTGGAACCTCCTGTGTTCCAGCTTGCACCCATTGCCCCTTGTCCTGTCAAGGGATGTCACTGAGAAGAGCCTGGCTCCATCCTCATGACACTTGCCCTTTACATATTTATAAACATTAATGAGGTCACCCCTCAGTCTCCTCCAAGCTAAAGAGACCCAGCTCCCTCAGCCTCTCCTCATAAGGGAGATGTTCCACTCCCTTAATCATCTTCGTGGCTCTGCGTGGGCAAGTCACAATGAGTTCCATGATATGAGAGACAAAGTTAAGAGACAATGTGGACTTCTAAAATTTCCACAGCAGACATTGGCTGCATTGTGTATCATCATGTCATTATAATATGGGTGGGAGCTAGAACAATGAAAATAGATAAAGAAAATTTGCCTTAGGTTGGTCCTCCTGCATTGTACAATTTCTCTAGCTGGGACATGGTAAGAAAATGATGCATGCTTACTCCATTCTCTATGAGTAACTTCACAAAATCCACTCTGTCCAACACCAGTGCATCCAGCATTGCTTGCTCAAGGGTGCCTACCTGCAAATCAAGCAATGAATTCAGGCTGTTCCTGGGCATTGCAGGCTATATCTGTCTGGTCCTGTCACCCTGTCAGAGGCATAGAACATTGTAAAAAATTTGAGTGTTGCTTTGCTAAGCTTAAAATGAGATAATCAGTTTTAGTCAATAGGTTTCTCTGATTTTGGGCTGCATTTCAGAAATGAGTGTCAGAGTTTAAGATTAACATACTCTAGGACATCTGGATTAGGACCAAAGAACTGAAACCCAGGAAACTCTTGACCACACCTTTACTCTACTCAGCATCTCGTTATAATCTTCATTTCTCACTTTCCTGACAAACATTTTATTTATATCATATATATTTATTCTATACACACTTACTTTCATTTGGTCTTTGCTAGCTTTCTCCTCAGTTTATGATGTTGGAACTCAGGGAAAGTTTGAAACCCAGGAAGCAGAAATAGTTTCACAAATAGTATTCCCTTAAAGGGCAAAATGCAAAAGGTCTTCTCATAGCTGCTCTCTCCCTTTCTTTCAGGTTGGGGAGAGATGAAGAGATGAGAAGATACTTCATACTTACAGCTTTTAGCTTGCAAAATGATTGCAGTCAGTAGTGTTTATTCACATTGTTACTATGATGTGGTGATGCAGAGATAACAATAAGGGCAGTTTAGTACCATCTAAATCTCTGTTGCACGTTGTTACATACTTATGTCCAATACCGAGGGAAGTAGTCCTGTTCACTCTGTGACTGAAAAGGCAAAGATCTTGGAAAATCCTAGCTTTCAGGGGCAGCAGGATCTAGAAACTGGATTTAAAGCAATTATATTTAAACACCACTGGAAAGAGCCTGGCTCCATCTTCTTTGCACTCTCGCTTCAGGTATTTATATACATTGATAAGATCCCTTCTGAGCCTCCTGTTCTCTGAGCTAAACAGTCCCAGCTCGCTCAGCCTTTCTTCAGGAGAGATGTTCTGCTCCCTTAATCATCTTCGTGGCCCTTTGCTGGACTCTCTCTAGTAGAGACAGCAAGAAGTTCTCATGTGAACATTCTTTCTGTTTGACAGTAAAAATGATGAATAGAGTTGTTTTCTTGTAAGAAAATCATACAGTAGTTTAAATGACCAAAAAGGGGTAACCTCTCCACAGAGAGAACCTGTGCATAGTGCCGTGGGAAAATCCATTTGGGGTCCATCCAATGCTACATGAAAGTGGGGTTCCTAGCATCTGAAGGGACTTATGATTTACTCACTATTTATATTCCTCTTTTTATTCTATCTTATTAAAACAGTTATTTTATTAAGCCATTTGTTGTCAGGCCTTTCTTACTGAGAACCAGAAAGAACCCTGCACCGTCTTGCTCTCCTTCTCTCACTGTCCCCTCCGCCATCCTCAGTGCAGAACGCCTACTTGTAATTAGTGGTTTTGGTGGAACAACTTTCACCTCACACGTGATATTCATGTAAGCAAATATGTTACAGAGCTGGTATCAAAATATAATATATGCCAATTAAATAAGAAACTATTCAGACGATGTCACGGTTTAAAGCTGGGCTGGCGATTAAACCTGCGGCAGATGCCCTCTGTTATCCCCCCCCTCCCCCCAGAGGGAAAGGGAAAGGGAAAAGGGAGAGAGACTTCTGGGTTGGAAAATTAAAACAGTTTTAATAAACTATAATAATGAAAAAAAAAGTATAATAATAATAATAGAAATAATCAAATATATACAAATATATATACAAAACCAAGATTGAGCTCCCCTGAAGTCAGCCACGTCACCACCGGCACTGCAGGGCAGGCTCCGGGAAGGCCCAGCCTGGGCCTAGCGACGGTCGAGAGCTGGATTCAGGAACGCACGGATCGGGATCGGGGGCAGCAGGAAAACAGACGGAGTCCTCCCTGGACACCGGCCATAGCAGAAAGAGAGCGAGACCCTCGTGATCCCCCCACTTTATACCGAGAATGACGTGTATGGGATGGAATACCCTCGTTGGTCAATTTTGGGTCACCTGCCCTGTCTGCTCCCCACTGCAGCTGCGACCCCCCTTCGGCTCTTCACTCGTAAGCAATGAGGAATTCAGCAGTGACCTTGGTTTCTCTCAAGAATAAGTACAGCAAGAGCCTTTCTGCACAACATCCCTACCGGTGCCTCAGTGATAACTACAAACTTCGGGCGTTATCAGTCCTGGAAGCAGACACTGTCTGCAAAAACATGCAGTTAGTTAGAGGAGACTTAGCTGAAAGTAAAAATCACTGAAAGGAAAATCGGCCTGGTTTAGGCCAAACCAGGACATTCCACCCCTTATTCCATACCATTCACGTCATACTCAGATCACCACTAACTTTTCATTTTAAAATATATACAGATAACATTAGTTTATGATTCATCTCTATACAAAAAAAAAGTTCATCAAGTTCATTTAGTTCAGGATTGTGGGTTTCCATCTGGCTAGGAGTCTCCCAGGGTAGGAGAGATGATATGAGCTTTGTCACAGTTCGTGCCCACGGGTTGCAGGTTAAAGATGTCAGTCTCGAGGAGGTTACTGGATGCCACTTGCAGCTAGCTCCGGTCTCATCACCACTGCTTCAACCTGAAAGACACTTATGAACACTGTTAGTATTATGCAGCAATTAACATCATGCAGTTCAGAATTAAGTATTCTCACCCAAGATCAGATCACCTTCAGGGACACATCGGACTCCACCATCCTGCAGCATCACCCACCAAGTACATCCAGGTCCTTGAGCAAAAGCAATCCCATGAATGGGTTTACCTTTGCCCGTAGCAGGAAGAACCCAGACAGTTTTTCCCAACAGATTCCTTTCATGCACCACAGGGACTTTATCCCCTTCTATTGTATGTAAAAGGTCTGACTGAGCAGGGCCAGCTCGGTTGATAGATCCTCTGGTGTTAACTAGCCAGGTAGCTTGTGCCAAATGCTTATCCCAGTTTTTAAAGGTTCCACCCCCCATTGCTTTTAGGGTAGTTTTTAACAGCCCATTATACCGTTCAACTTTCCCAGAGGCTGGTGCATGATAGGGGATGTGATATACCCATTCGATGCCATGCTCTTTGGCCCAGTTATCTATGAGACTGTTTTTGAAATGAGTCCCATTGTCCGACTCAATTCTCTCTGGCGTGCCATGTCGCCACAAGATTTGCTTTTCAAGGCCCAGAATAGTGTTCCGGGCAGTGGCATGGGGCACAGAGTATGTTTCCAGCCATCCGGTGGTCGCCTCCACCATGGTAAGTACATAACGTTTACCCTGGCGGGTCTGAGGGAGTGTGATGTAGTCAATTTGCCAGGCCTCCCCATATTTATATTTCAACCACCGCCCCCCATACCACAAAGGTTTTAACCGTTTGGCTTGCTTAATTGCGGCGCATGTTTCACAATCATGGATAACCTGTGCAATAGAGTCCATAGTTAAGTCCACCCCTCGGTCACGAGCCCATCTGTATGTTGCATCTCTCCCTTGATGACCTGAAGTGTCATGAGCCCACCGAGCTAAAAATAGTTCACCTTTATGTTCCCAGTCCAAATCTATTTGGAACACTTTAGCAGCCTGATCTGCTTGTTGGTTGTTTTGATGTTCCTCAGTTGCCCGACTTTTAGGTACGTGAGCATCTACATGACGTACCTTCACGACTAGTTTCTCTAGCCAAGCAGCAATATCTTGCCACAGTTCAACAGCCCAAATAGGTTTACCTTTACGCTGCCAGTTGCTTCGCTTCCACTGCTTTAACCACCCCCACAAGGCATTTGCCACCATCCATGAGTCAGTATAAAGATACAGCCTTGGCCACTTTTCTCGTTCAGCAATGTCTAAAGCCAGCTGGATGGCTTTTACCTCTGCAAATTGACTTGATTCACCTTGTCCTTCTGTGGCTTCTGTGACTCGTCGTATGGGACTCCATACAGCAGCTTTCCACTTCCGATGCTTTCCTACAAGACGGCAGGATCCATCGGTGAACAGGGCATACTGCTTCTCATCCTCTGGTAGTTCATTATATGGTGGGGCTTCTTCAGCACGTGTCACCTCCTTTTCTGGTGGCATTCCGAAGTCTTTGCCTTCTGGCCAGTCCATGATCACTTCTAAGATTCCTGGGCGATTAGGGTTTCCTATTCGAGCCCTCTGTGTAATTAATGCAATCCATTTACTCCATGTAGCATCAGTTGCATGATGAGTAGTAGGAACCTTACCCTTGAACATCCAGCCTAGTACTGGTAATCGGGGTGCCAGGAGAAGCTGTGCTTCAGTACCGATTACCTCTGAGGCAGCTCTAACTCCTTCATATGCTGCCAGTATCTCTTTTTCAGTTGGGGTGTAATTGGCCTCAGAGCCCTTGTATCCTCGACTCCAAAATCCTAGGGGTCGACCTCGAGTCTCCCCTGGCACTTTCTGCCAGAGGCTCCAGGTAGGACCATTGTCCCCAGCTGAGGTATAGAGCACATTTTTAACATCTTGTCCCATACGGACTGGTCCAAGGGCTACTGCATGCACAATTTCTTGTTTAATCTGTTCAAAAGCCTGTTGTTGTTCAGGGCCCCACTGAAAATCATTTTTCTTTCTGGTCACCTGATAAAGAGGGCGTACAATCTGGCTGTAATCTGGAATATGCATTCTCCAGAAACCCACAACGCCTAAGAAGGCTTGTGTTTCCTTTTTGTTAGTTGGTGGGGACATAGCTGTTATTTTGTTGATCACCTCTATCGGGATCTGGCGACGCCCATCTTGCCATTTAATCCCTAAAAACTGGATCTCCCGGGCAGGCCCCTTGACCTTGCCTCTTTTTATGGCAAAACCAGCTTGCAGAAGAATTTGAATTATTTTCTCCCCTTTGTCAAAAACTTCTGCTGCTGTATCACCCCATACAATGATGTCATCAATATATTGCAAATGTTCTGGAGCTCCACCCTCTTCTAGTGCAGTCTGGATCAGTCCGTGGCAAATAGTAGGACTGTGTTTCCACCCCTGGGGCAGTCGATTCCAGGTGTACTGGATACCTCTCCAGGTAAAAGCAAACTGTGGCCTGCACTTTGGTGCCAAGGGAATAGAGAAAAATGCATTAGCAATGTCTATAGTGGCGTACCACTGGGCTGCCTTTGACTCCAGTTCGTATTGAAGTTCTAGCATGTCTGGCACAGCAGCACTCAGCGGTGGCGTAACTTCATTTAGGCCACGATAGTCCACAGTTAATCTCCATTCTCCATTAGACTTTTGCACTGGCCATATAGGACTATTAAAGGGTGAGCGAGTCTTGCTAATCACTCCTTGATTTTCTAATTGTCTAATCAGTTTATGAATGGGGATCAGGGAGTCTCGATTGGTGCGATATTGTCGTCGGTGCACCGTGGCAGTAGCAATTGGCACCTGTTGTTCTTCAACTTTCAGCAACCCCACAACAGAAGGATCCTCTGAGAGGCCAGGCAAGGTAGACAGCTGTTTAATGTCCTCAGTCTCTACAGCTGCTACACCAAAGGCCCATCTATATCCTTTTGGGTCCTTAAAATACCCTTTCTTAAGGTAGTCTATGCCAAGGATGCACGGAGCATCTGGACCAGTCACAATGGGGTGCTTTTTCCATTCATTTTCAGTTAGGCTCACTTCGGCCTCCAATACAGATAACTCTTGAGATCCCCCTGTTATTCCCGAGATACTGACAGATTCTGTCCCTTTATGATTCGATGGCATGAGGGTGCACTGTGCACCAGTGTCTACCAGGGCTCGATACTTTTGTGGTTCTAATGTGCCAGGCCATCGAATCCACACAGTCCAATAAATCCGGTTATCCCTCTCCTCCTCCTGGCTAGAGGCAGGGCCCCTCTAATTAAAGATTGGATTCGTGCTGCTCACGGGGATTGGACCTTCATTTCCTCTATTCACTCTTGGAAAAAAAGGATTTGAGGCCCATCTACCCTGACTGGGGTCCTGCTCATTGGTAACTGGAGCAGCCATCCTCCTAGAAAAATTCTCTCTGGTATTTCTGTTAGCTTGCAACTCACGTACTCGTGCCTGTAGGGTACTGGTAGGTTGTCCATGCCATCTGTTCATGTCCTCCCCATAATCACGCAGGGTAAACCACAGGATACCTCGTGACGTGTTCCGTTTCCTTTGAGCCGGTCCAGTAGGAGGGCGTTGCCTCCTAAAGGCTGCAACGCGGGCCTGTGTAGGTAGAGAGTCAAGTTTATTCTCGATCCTGGACAGTTTGTCTGACAGTTGTTTCAATGAGTCTTTGTTTTCCTTAGTCAGTTTTTCCACAACCGAGACACGGGCCTGCAGTGGGGAAGAAATACTATCTTCATACTGTCGCATATAGTTAGCCATTTCGCCCACACTAGGTCGTGCCATAGCATCTTCTCCCCAGACTAATATTGACAATGTAGGGGCATGTGTTGGTGTAGCACTCTTCACAACCTTCCGGAACATGGATCGGTTGCATTCCACTTCATCAGGATTTACAGGATCTACAATGTCCTGAGGGTGTTTATAAATGATCTCTTGCACAGCTAGTTCTCTAAGGTAGTTAATACCTTTTTCTATAGTGGTCCATTTGCTTAGGTGGCTCATAACATCATCTTTATAGGGATACCTGCTCTTTACAGCTGACAAGAGTCGCCTCCAGAGACTGATACTGTTCGACCTTCTTGGAAGCATCTTATCAATACCACCATCTCTGGACAGGGATCCCAACTGTCTGGCTTCTCTGCCATCCAATTCTATGCTATCTGCCCCATTATCCCAGCATCGGAGCAACCAGGTAATTATTGGCTCACCGTCATAACGACTAAAATCTTTTCTTATATTTCGCAGTTCTTTCAGGGATAAGGAGTGGTAGGTTATCTCTACTTCCGAGTCCGAGTCCTCCTGTGATTGTTCTGCTTTAGAAGGACCTTTCTTGTCCTTCTTGTGTAATGGGCCTTCTTTAAAAAGACGATCAAGGAAACCCCCCTCTGTGTCAGGCCCTGACTCTGACTGAGAAGGGCCCTCACCTGGGTCCCGTGCTGTCTCTGCCTTAGAAGCCTCTGAGTCATCATCCTTCACTTTACTAGCTGATTTCTTTCGGTGTTTTCTCCTGGTTACAGGGGCAGCATGATACCTCCCGCTGTTGCTGCACTGACATCTAATCACATAGCATACCAGTAATGCATTCAGGACACACGAAAATAACGACATGCCCTGTTCGAATTTTGCAGGAATCAGCTTGGCAAAAAAGGAGCAGATACTATCAAAATCAGTTAAAAGACGCCCGGTGTGCGCAGCTACGGATTCGCGATTAAAGCTGCCCATCATTGTATCATAGAGATAAGAGATCGGAATAATAACTGCCCGGTTTATCATGACATAAATCAGTATCAAAACCCATACCAAAAAGACACATTTCGACCAGCACGCCCTGTTAAACCACATGAAAGCACTAACACACAGCGCATACGGCAAGTAAGGTATCATTACACATAACTCTAAAACAAGCTTTATAAAGAAAAGAGGTAACACAAGGCTCACAAATAACATTATCATCTTAGCTATCTGTTTTAATTTCCAACCCCTCGTAAATCTCAAAGGAAGAAATCTGATACTCTCTTGGCTGAGCTCTCCGGGTCTCCTCCCACGGGAGCTGGGATTCGACTTATCAGAGCAACCTGTCGGAGCTTCTCTCGAGCCCCACGTTGGGCGCCAATAAATCTGTCACGGTTTAAAGCTGGGCTGGTGATTAAACCTGCGGCAGATGCCCTCTGTTATCCCCCCCCTCCCCCCAGAGGGAAAGGGAAAGGGAAAAGGGAGAGAGACTTCTGGGTTGGAAAATTAAAACAGTTTTAATAAACTATAATAATGAAAAAAAAGTATAATAATAATAATAGAAATAATCAAATATATACAAATATATATACAAAACCAAGATTGAGCTCCCCTGAAGTCAGCCACGTCACCACCGGCACTGCAGGGCAGGCTCCGGGAAGGCCCAGTCTGGGCCTAGCGACGGTCGAGAGCTGGATTCAGGAACGCACGGATCGGGATCGGGGGCAGCAGGAAAACAGACGGAGTCCTCCCTGGACACCGGCCATAGCAGAAAGAGAGCGAGACCCTCGTGATCCCCCCACTTTATACCGAGAATGACGTGTATGGGATGGAATACCCTCGTTGGTCAATTTTGGGTCACCTGCCCTGTCTGCTCCCCACTGCAGCTGCGACCCCCCTTCGGCTCTTCACTCGTAAGCAATGAGGAATTCAGCAGTGACCTTGGTTTCTCTCAAGAATAAGTACAGCAAGAGCCTTTCTGCACAACATCCCTACCGGTGCCTCAGTGATAACTACAAACTTCGGGCGTTATCAGTCCTGGAAGCAGACACTGTCTGCAAAAACATGCAGTTAGTTAGAGGAGACTTAGCTGAAAGTAAAAATCACTGAAAGGAAAATCGGCCTGGTTTAGGCCAAACCAGGACAGACGATAAGATGTGTTTGGAGCTGTTTGGTTTTGGAAGGAAGGGTATGTTTTTCCCTTCAGTTTTAATGGATGCTGTGGGACATTCCTGCCCTGCTGTGCTTTTTTTTAATGTTTCACTAAGGATTTCATGGTTATTAGTTGTTTTGTAATAATAAAACAGTATTTGTGCTTCAATGTCACAGGGAGAGCTGGCCTGAATTAACTGATCATCTAAATAAATAAAGGGCCCTTCAACTTTGTTGTGGTTTAACCCTGATAGGCAGCCAAGCACCACACAGCCATTTGCTCACTTCCCTGCAGTGGGATGGGGAAGAGAATCAGAAGAGTAAAAGTGTGAAAACTCATGGGTTGAGATAAAGACAGTTTATAGACACAGTTCCGTGTAACCTACTTAGATTCCATCCAAAAGAAAAAGCTAGTAGCTGAACTCAGTTAATGTGCCAATTATTCTGTATTCTCTTCTTATTGCTAAACATTATTCAAAAGTAGGCTAATAGAAGCAGAGGGGAAAAAAGTATCTAATCTGTATCTAAAGTGTAATGCATTTGGGTAAAATATTTTTAATGACTTAAAATAACATTGGTGCTTGACTTTTAGTATTATAAATAACATGGCATTTTAGACTGGCATTTTCAGAAGTGGGGCAAACACATAGAAATCCCCACTAGGTAGCTTTACAAATTTTATTGTTTGTTCATTCTATTTACTGCAGAATAAAAAGCCAAAAATATGTTATGTTGTATGGTAATATTGGAGGCAACACCTGGAAAGTATCAGATGGAAAGAAGACCCACAGACAAGGGAGAATAGTAGCTTTCAAGAAGCCATACTTGAGACTTGCTTGTTTGTCCGTGTTCATGAGAGGGCTCGGAGTAAATGCACGCAGACCAATATGATCGTTAAGCAGATCTCGTTTATTTACGTATCTGAGGGTACATTTATACTATTCTATTGAGGGTACATTTATACTATTCTATTTTCGTGCACACTCCGTGTACGTGTCATTTCTATTATGATTGGTTAGTATGCTTTATTCACACGCCTCTATATTAGTTCTGATTGGCTTATGCTAAAAAGCTATATCTTGCAGGTGCAGCATTCTTTCTTATTTTTCAACTTCCCCATACCTTATTTTTCTCATAGCCAAGGTCCTCGTTCTGTATTATGATTGGCTAGTTCATCACCACCCCATTACCACCCCCTGGACATGCCTGGACATAGCTCGTTTAGTACATGACCATTGTCCTGTGGGAACCCCACACTTGTTCTCCCTCTAGCAACTATTATTCGATCACTTTCTTTTCTTATAGGTAGGAGCTTATGATGATAAAAGAAATTCTACCCATTCTGTTCTTGCTATATGCTTTTTCATAATGACATCATAGCACAGAGAAGGTAGATGGAAACTATAGGTACATATAGAGCAAAGGGATAAAATGTGTTTGAGTAAGGTTATGTTATATGTATTAACAGTGAGACCACTTAAAACAGAGGAACAGCTTCTCAGGGATTCAGAGGAAACCTGAGACATTCAGAACTGTCCCAGGCGCAGCACTGGACTAAGCATGAACCTGAATATAAAACTAATTTAAATATTTGTGGCAAACTTCCTTATTCCCATTAGGACTTTTAAGTTGAGGAAGCTTCATGATCACATTTATTTTTAAAAATCTATATTATTGCTTGGATTAGAGCTCAGTGTTTATGTATTTATATTTTATTATTTGTATAATTTACTGTATGTGTGAATACATGTCTTTACATATTCTAACACACACAAAAATGGGTTCTCTCCCAATGAACCCTAGATCTGAAAAACAGTGCAGTCAGTTGAATAAAAAGAGCATGAACTAGCTCTTAGTAATTAGAATTTGAGGGGATGTTGGTTCTACTTTCATTTGTTAGTTTTAAATTATTAAATCCTCCCTTATTTGTACTATGCCGATGGCATATATATTTGTGGGGTAGAGTTGAAGATTAAAGAATATGAAAGATTTGGGCATTTCATCATAACATGCACTTGGAAACTTGCAAAGCATGCTTACATCCTGATTCAACAAAAACATACTTGAATTTTCTATAATAACAATCTAAATACTATCTTTGACTCAAGGTGAGTCTGCAAAGAAACTTGGGACAGGGCAAACACAGATCAGTGCACAAGCAAGCATGCGTGAATATAGGCAGACACGCAGAATCTTGATCAAAGGACAAGGCAAATACAAACTAGCTTATACGAACATTTAGGGATCGCAATTATTTATGTAGGGCTGACCGAAACTTGAAGACAGCAGTACACTATATTACGATGACTGGTGGGTTGACTCAGGCTAGCAAATAAGCCCCCACCCAGTCGCTCACTCACTCATCCTCACAGCAGGATGAGGGAGACAATCAGAAGGCCAAAACTGAGAAAACTCGTGGGTTAAGATAAAGATGGTTTAATAAGTGAAGGGGAAAAAAAAGGAAAAAGAAACAAGTGATGCAAAAGAAATCACTCACCGCCAGCCAACCAATGCCCAGCCAGTCCCCGAGCAACGGCTGCTTTGGAAAAACTACCCCCCCCAGTTTTATTGCTGAGCATGATATATGGTATGGGATATGCCTTTGGTCAATTCAGGTAAGCTGTCCTGGCTGTGTCCCCTCACAGCCTCTTGTCCACCTCCAGCCTTGCCCACTCCCCCATCCCCTTACATAACATCAAAGCCTTCTCTGATCAGAGAAGGTCAGAGAAGGCTTTGATGTTGTGAATGCACTGTTCAGCAATAGCTACAACATTGGTGTATTATCAGCACTGTTTTGGTCACAAATCTAAAACACAGCACCATATGGGCTGCTATGAAGAAAATTAACTACACCCCAGCCAAACTCAGTACAATGACATAACATACCTAAGCCAGCTTTGAATGCAGTGAAAATAATTCCGCACGCCCTTTGAGTGAATCCCTTGACTTGCAATTCCAATATACTTCACATTGTGCTTGTCCATGTATTACTTCTCATGGCAAATAGCTATATTGACTGGCGCTGTTTAACATCTTTGTTGGTGACATGGACAGTGGGATTGAGTGCACCCTCAGCAAGTTTGCCAATGACATCAAGCTGTGTGGTGCGGTCGCCACGCTGGAGGGAAGGGATGCCATCCAGAGGGACCTTGACAGGCTTGGGACATGGGCCTGTGCAAACCGCATGAAGTTCAACAAGGCCAAGTGCAAGGTCCTGCACATGGGTCAGGGCAATCCCAAGCACAAATACAGGCTGGGTGGAGAATGGATTGAGAGTAGGCCTGAGGAGAAGGACTTGGGGGTGATGGTCGACAAGAAGCTAAACATGAGCCAGCAATGTGCGCTTGCAGCCCAGAAGGCCAACTGTATCCTGGGCTGCATCAAAAAACAGCGTGGCCAGATGGTCAAAGGAGGTGATTCTGCCCCTCTACTCTGCTCTCGTGAGACACCACCTGGAGTACTGCATTCAGCTCTGGGGCCCCCAACATAAGAAGGACATTGAGCTGTTGGAGCGAGTCCAGAGGAGGGCCATAAACATGATCAGAGGGCTGGAGCACCTCTCCTACAAGGAAAGGCTGAGAGAGTTGGGGCTGTTCAGCCTGGAGAAGAGAAGGCTCCAGGGAGACCTTCTAGCAGCCTTCCAGTACCTGAAGGGGGCCTACAGGAAAGCAGGAGGGGGACTTTTCACAAGGGCATGTAGTGATAGGACAAGGGGGAATGGTTTTAAACTGAAAGAGGAGAGATTTAGATTAGATATTAGGAAGAAATTCTTTACTGTGAGGGTAGTGAGACACTGGCCCAGGTTGCCCAGAGAAGTTGTGGATGCCCCCTCCCTGGCAGTGTTTAAGGCCAGGTTGGATGGGGCTTGGAGCAACCTGGTCTAGTGGAAAGCTGTCCCTGCCTGTGGCAGGGGGGTTGGAACCAGATGACCTTTGAAGGTCCCTTCCAACCGAAACCATTCTATTATTCTATGATTTCTATTATATAGCCTCTGATAGTTTTATTCTGTAGACTTTCCTTCATTTTACTTTAACTTCTTATTTTCTTAGACTAAATACTTTCAAAATTTTACCTATATCAATGATAGAAATAGCCATGTGAAGAAGGGATTAGTTTTATGCTATATTCCTAATAGTTTCCTGGACTGGTTTCCTGAGTTACTAGTAAGTGTCTCACCCTCCTTCTTCAGAGTGTGACCTAAGGCAAGGATGTCAGATGCCTGGCCACTGTGTAGAAGACCAACTGGACTTATAAACAGTCTAAGCACCAAGGCTAACTCATAACCCCCCTGAAACAAAGACCTGTTTGCTCAGAAGGGTATGAACAACAGGAGGCAAAACTCGATAAAGGAACAGGGGGTGGAGGTCCCCTGAGCCTGTCTGAGGAATGTCTCAAACACTCGTAAGTGACACTTAGGACTTATAACTGCTTGACTTTATAGATAGTGCTCTGTGTGCTGTTACAGTTCCCTGTTCTGTGATGGGGTCATCACCACCAGCTAGTTGGCCAGGTGCCTGGGACCTTCAAGGCCAGTAAGGAGGGGAGTAGTTGGCCTGGCATCCAGGAATCTTGAGGCCAATGGGGAGCGGAAGAAGAAATCTGTTTGGTTTCTCTACTTGGTTCACAGAACCTTCAGGGCCTGATAAGAAAGGGAAAGGGGACTAAAATGTGACCAGCTCAGTGACAGAGAATGGCCTTTTGCCTTATAAAATTATGTTAGTAATGCTAACCATATTACCAGGGGTCAGGAGCAGGGGTTCCAGTCACAATAATTTACGCTTCTAAAGCTCTGAAGATTACGCAAGTCACCTGTTTCTAATCTGTTGTTCTCAAACTTGTTGGACACACTTCATTTTGAGCAATTATAGTTATCAGTCCTACCTTAGCTTAGTTTGGTTTGGTTAATTGTTGTGTCTTTGAAAGGCTTAAAACTCATCCCTTCTAGATCAGGACAGAGGAATAGAAGTAAAAGGGCTTTTCCTGATGAATTTTAAAAAAATAAAAAATAATCAAAAAACAGTATTTCCCATAGGCAAAAAGCAGGAGCTGCCCCCAGGACCCTGTCTGAAGGCAGGCAGCACCTGCCTACAAGATCCAATACACAGGCAAGACAAAGGAGCAGTCCATGTTTTAAATATAATATTTAAGTTTGAAATTTGGAGTTATTTTCCTTCTGACCTTAGTCAAATGACCTAGCATAAGTTAGATCTGCCTCTTTTCCACTGATAAGATACATGAGAGACTGTTTGGAAAGTGCCTTTGTGAAGGTTCTTTTTAGCCACACTTATATTAAGGTGGCTTTGTTTAGCCTGCACACAGGGATAAACAATAGCAGTTTTCCTCTCACCCAATGTCCTTTCCCCAAATGAGGAAGGGAATTGGGAAAAAGAGAGGGAGACTCATGGGATGAAGTTAACCAGATTTAATGAAATGAAGAAATCAATAAAAATGACAACACAAAACAGACAAAAATATACTCATCCACAAATCACTGGCAAGTTGCTCCAGGAATCACAACAACAAAAAGGAAGGAAAGGCAATGAAAGCAAGAAAAAGCCCCCCCTTCTTCCTACCAAACCCTCTCTTTTATAGTGAGCTTGATGTCAATGATATAGAATACACCTGTGGGCCAGCCTGGGTCAGCTGCCCTGGATTTAACTGCTGAGGGCCTTGATCACCATGGCTGGCCACAAACTGAAACCAAACCCCAGTGAAACCAGGACAGGATTCCACCCCTTATTCTATATCATTTACATCAAGTCACTACTGTTTTTCCCATCCCTCAACATAAATACACATCCACACACAGATATTCTCTCCAGTCCATTGAATCAATTCAGTCCGAATCCGTGGGTTCCATTTCTCAGAACATTTCTCAGGGCAGGAAAAGAACGTCAGGGCGGGATCCACTCAGTTAGGAGCTCAGGACCAGGCCTCAATATGATGTTATGGACTGTTGAAGCTGGGCACAGCAGGATGGTGTATTGCATCTTGATCTTGCAGTGCATGTATCTGCTGCAGCCCATGTTCAGGGTCTGGGGTGATTCTTACTATAATGACTGACACTTCGCATCATACAGTTATTGGCTATTCTCACCCAGAATCAAATCTCCTTGGGGTACACAATTAACTTCCCCATCCTCCTGTATCATCCACCAGGTGCACCCAGGTCCTTGAGCAAAAGCAATCCCACACATAGGTTTGCCTTTGCTCGAGGCAGGAGACATCCAAACTGTTTTCCCCGACATATTCCTTGCATGAACCACAGGGACTTTATCCCCCTCTACAGTGCATAACAGCTCGGATTGAGCAGGACCAGCCCAATTGACAGATCCCCTGGTATTAACTAACCAGGTGGCCTTTGCTAAGTGTTCATCCCAATTTTTGAAAGTCCCATCACCCACTGCGTTCACTGTCATCTTCAACAGCCCATTACATCGTTCCACTTTCCCGGCGGCTGGTGCATGGTAGGGGATGTGATAGATCCCTTCAATACAGAATCACAGAATCAATCAGGTTGGAAGAGACCTCTGGGATCATCGAGTCCAACCATTGCCCTGACACCACCCTGTCAACTAGACCATGGCACTAAGTGCCATGGCCAGGCTTTTCTTCAACCCCTCCAGAGATGGGGACTCCACCACCTCCCTGGGCAGCCCCTTCCAATGGCTAATGACCCTTGCTGAGAAGAAATGCTTCCTAATGTCCAACCTGACCCTCCCCTGGCCAAGCTTGAGGCTCTGTCCTCTTGTCCTATCGCTGGTTGCCTGGGAGAAGAGGCCGACTCCCACTGCGCTACAACCTCCCTTCAGGTAGTTGTAGACTGCACTAAGGTCACCTCGGAGCCTCCTCTTCTCCAGGCTAAACAACCCCAGCTCCCTCAGCCGTTCCTCGTAGGTCAGACCCTCCAGACCCTTCACCAGCTTGGTCGCCCTCCTCTGGACTCGCTCCAACACCTCAACATCTCTCTTGAAGTGCGGGGCCCAGAACTGGACACAGGATTCAAGGTGCGGCCTCACCAGTGCCCAGTACAGAGGGACGATCACTTCCCCAGACCGGCTGGCTACACTATTCCTAAGAGAGGCCAGGGTGCCATTGGCCTTCTTGGCCACCTGGGCACACTGCTGGCTCATGTTTAGCCGCCTGTCGATCAGCACCCCCAGGTCTCTTTCCAATGGGCCGCTCTCTAACCACTCTTCCCCCAGCCTGTAGTGCTGCATGGGGTTCTTGTGGCCAAAGTGTAAGACCCGGCACTTGTTCTTGTTGAACCTCATGCTGTTGGTCTCGGCCCATCTATCTAACCTGTCCAGATCCCTCTGTAGGGCCTTCCTACCCTCCAGCAGATCGACACTCCCACCCAGCTTGGTGTCGTCTGCAAATTTGCTGAGGGTGCACTCAATCCCTACGTCTAGATCATCTCTAAAGATATTGAACAGCACCGGCCCCAGAACTGAGCCCTGGGGAACACCGCTAGTGACTGGCCGACAGTTGGATTTTGCCCCATTCACCACCACTCTCTGGGCTCAGCCATCCAGCCAGTTTTTAACCCATCGAAGAGTCCACCCATCCAAGCCCCGGGCAGCCAGTTTGTCTAGGAGGATGCTGTGGGAAACAGTGTCGAATGCCTTACTGAAGTCTAGATAGACTACATCCACAGCCCTGCCCTCATCTACTAAGCGGGTCACTTGGTCATAGAAGGAGACCAGGTTGGTCAAGCAGGACCTGCCTTTCATGAATCCATGTTGGCTGGCCCCAATGCCCCGATTGTCCTGCATGTGCCATGTAATGGCACTCAGGATGATCTGTTCCATCACCTTGCCTGGCACCGAGGTCAGGCTGACAGGCCTATAGCTCCCTGGATCATCCTACCGGCTCTTTAGCTCAGGTGTCTATGAGGCTATTTCGGAAATGAGTCCCATTTTCTGAGTCGATTCTTTCCGGAGTGTCACATTGCCACAAAATTTGGTTTTCCAGGCCCAGAATAGTGTTACAGGCAGTGACGTGAGGCACGGGGTATGTTTCCAAAGAGACAGTACTTGCTTCCACCATCGTGAGCACATGGCGCTTGCCTTGGCAGGGTGCGTGGAAGCGAGATGTAAGCAATCTGCCAGGCCTCTCCATACTTATATTTCAGCCATCGCCCTCCATACCACAGGGGTTTCAGTCGTTTGGCTTGTTTAATTGCAGCACAAGTTTCACATTCGTGGATGACCTGTGCGATGGTGTCCGTGGTCAAATCCACCCCTCGGTCACAGGCCCATCTGTATGTTGCATCTCTGCCTTGATGGCCTGATGTATTATGGGCCCACCAAGCTAAAAATAGTTCACCTTTATGCTGCCAGTCCAGGTCTACTTGGGACACTTGAATCTTAGCAGCTTGATCCACCTGCTGGTTGTTTTGATGTTCTTCAGTGGCCTGACTCTTGGGCACATGAGCATCTACATGACCTACCTTCACAACCAGCTTCTCTAATCAGGTAGCAATATCCTGCCATAATTCCGCTGCACAGATGGGTTTGCCTCTGCGCTGCCAGTTGTTTTTCTTCCAGTGCTTCAGCCATCCCCACAGGGCATTTGCTACCATCCACGAGTCAGTGTACAGGGAGAGTACTGGCCATTTTTCTTGCTCAGCAATATCTAGAGCCAGCTGGATGGCTTTTACCTCTGCAAACTGACTCGACTCACTGTCTCCCTCAGCTGCTTCTGCCACTCGTCACATAGGACTCCACACAGCACCTTTCCACCTTCGCTGCTTGCCTACAATGCAGCAAGATCCATCAGTGAACAAGGCATGATGCTTCTCACTCTCTGATAGTCTATTGTATGGTGGGGCCTCTTCAGCACACATGACCTCCTCCGACAACATTCCAAAACCTTTGCCTTCCGGCCAGTCCATGATCACTTCCAAAATTCCTGGGCAATTTAGGTTCCCTATTCGGGCCCCCTGAGTCATCAATGCAACCTACTTGCTCCACGTGGCATCGGTTGCGTGATGTGTAGAGGGGGTCTGTCCTTTAAACATCCAGTTCAACACTAGCAATCGGGGCGCCAGGAGGAGCTGTGCCTCAGTGCCAATTACTTCTGAGGCAGCTCGAACGCCTTCATAGGCTGCCAGTATCTCTTTTTCAGTTGGAGTATAATGGTCCTCTGATCCTCTGTACCCCCGGCTCCAAAACCCCAGGGGTCGACCTCGAGCCTCCCCCGGTGCCTTTTGCCAGAGGCTTCAGGTAGGACTGTTCTCCCCGGCTGCGGTATAGAGGACGTTCTTTACATCTGGTCCCATCCAGACTGGCCCAAGGGCCACTGCATGGAGTATCCCTTGTTTAATTTGCTCAAAAGCCTGTTGTTGCTCAGGGCCCCATTTAAAGTCATTCTTCTTCCGAGTCATTCGTAGAGAGGGCTCACAGTCTGACTGTAATGGGGAACGTGCATCCTCCAGAAGCCCACTACGCCTAGGAAAGCTTGGGTCTCCTTTTTGTTAGTTGGTGGAGACATGGCTGTTATTGTTATTATTAATCACGTCCAGAGGGATCTGACAGCGGTCATCTTGCCACTTGATCCCTAAACACTGGATCTCTTTTGCAGGTCCCTTGACCTTTCTGCGTTTGATGGCAAAATCAGCTTCTAGAAGGATTCTAATTACTTCTTCCCCTTTTTCAAAAACTTCTCCTGCTGTATCACCCCATACAATGATGTCATCAATGTACTGCAGGTGTTCCAGAGCTCCACCCTTCCCAGTGCAGTCTGGACCAGTCCATGGCAAATGGTGGGGCTTTGGTTCCACCCCTGGGGCAGTTGATTCCAGGTGTACTGGATGCCCCTTAAAGTGAAGGCAAACTGTTGCCTGCACTCTGCTGCCAAAGGAATGGAGAAAAACGCATTTGCAATGTCAGTCGTGGCATATCAATTTGCTGTCTTTGACTCCAGTTCGCAATGGAGTTCTAACATGTCCAGTATGGCAGCACTCAGCGCTGGTGTGACTTCAGGCCACGATAGTCCACAGTTAGTCTCCACTCCCCATTAGACTTTCACAGTGGCCATATGGGACTGTTGAAGGGGGAGCACGTTTTGCTGATCAATCCTTGGTTCTCCAGTTGACAGATCAGCTCATGGATGGGGATCAGGGAGTCTCTATTAGTACGATATTGCCGCCTGTGGACTGCTGTAGTAGCAACGGGCACCTTTTGCTCCTCAACCCTCAGCAGTCCCACCATAGAAGGGTCCTCTGATAGACCGGGCAGGGTAGACAGCTGTCTGATTTCTTCCGTCTCCCCAGCCGCTACACCAAACACCCACCAGTACCCCCTTGGGTCCTTGAAATACCCTCTCCTCAGGTAATCTATACCAAGAATGCATGGGGCATCTGGGCCAGTCACAATAGGGTGCATCTGCCACTCAGTCCCAGTCAGAGTCTCTTCAGCTTCCAGTACAGTCAGCTCTTGGGAGCCCCCTGTCACGCCAGAGAGAGAAATAGATTCTGTCCCTTGATAGTTTGATGGTATTATGGTGCATTGTGCACCAGTGTCCACTGGAGCCCTCTACTGCTGCGGTTCTGATGTGCCAGGCCATCGAACCCACACAGTCCAAAACACACGGTTGTCCCTCTCCTCCACCTGGCTGGAGGCAGGGCCCCTCTGATCCTGAACATAGGGTTTGTTATTGACATCTTGGTTCGAGCAGCTCACGTAGATTTGATCCCCATTATTCACGTCTGGTAAATAGGGATCTGAGGCCCATCTACGCTGTCTGGAGAGCTTCCCATTGGAAACTGGAGCAACAAATCTCCTGGAAGAAGCCCCATTCCTAGTCGGTTCACCTTGCAACTCACATACGCATGTCCATAAAGCCGAGGTAGGTTTTCCATCCCATTTTCTCGTGTCCTCTCCATGGTCACGCAGGAAAAACCACAGGGTGCCTCATGACGTGTACTGTCTCTCCTGAGCAGGTCTTGCAGGGGAACGCTGTCTCCTGATGGCCGAGACATTCGTCAGTACAAGCAGGGAGCAAGGTCTGTCCTCCATCTGGGACAATTTTTCCAACACCTCACCAAGCAGTTCTGCGGGTTTGTCAGATGGTTTTTCCACAGCTGAGACGCCAGCCCGTGGGGAGGAAAAGAGATTGTCTGCATACTGCTGCATCCGATTACCTCTATCGCTCACCGTTGCTGCGTCAGCATCTGCCCAGCTAAATAATGCTAATGTGTTGCCAGACGATGGTGGCGTGCTCAGCACCCACTTGCGCCACATGGGTCCGGTAACTCTGAGTGCATCTGGATCTACTGGTGTCTGCAGGTCATCCAGGTCAGCAAAAAAATCAGCTCCCGCACAGCTATTTCCCTCAGATTCTTAACCCCTCTCTCAGTGGTTGCCCACTTGCCCGGGTCGTAACGACATCAACCCTAAAGGGATACCTGTTCCTTACACTTCACAGGAGTCGCTGCCCCAGAGTGAGGGGCTCTGCACCACTTGCAAGACCCCTATCAATACCCACTTCTCTAGCCATCGGTCCCAGCTGCTTGGCTTCTCTACCCTCTAACTCAAAACCATCAGCTCCATTATCCCAGCAGCGGAGCAGCCAAGTAACAAGTTGCTCACCTTCATGACAGCTGTAATCTCTACATATATCTCACAGCTCACTCAGGGAAGAGGGATCGAGTGGTCACCTCTGGCTCGTCCTCCTGTGATGTCCCTGGTCGGCCATCACAACCTGCTTTTTTTGTCTTCTGTACAGGGGCGACTGATACCGGCACGGGTTGAGTCCCTAGGTTAGCTGCGTCCCCCATCACTGGGGGCTGATTAGCTGCAGCCCTTGTTGCCAAGGTCTGGGTCATCGCAGCAAGTGCTGCCTGGAGTTCGGTAATCGCAGTGCCCAGTGCAGAGATCTGAATGGCCTCTGGGGTAGCCGGGGTGCCTGCTGCAGGGACTGGCAGGGTCTGAGTATCTGCGATTCCAGCTGTGGGTGCTGGGGCAGCTGCAGTGTCTGCCCTAGGGGCTGGAGCTGCTGTGGTGCCTGGTGTAGGGGCCAGGGCTGCTGTGGGGCCCGTTACAGTGGCTGCAGCAGCTGTGCTGTATCCACCCTTATGCCCATGTTTCAGCAAGAGCAAGATCTCAAAGACATTCAAAAGGCCTGACACTATGAGCATGGTGGTTGAAACATCCCACGGGTATTCAAAATTCCCAAAAGCCATTGAGATCAGCCTCAGGGAAAAGGAAAGTACGTGTCACCCGCTCCCATTCCATAGAAATCAGAAATGGGCACAGTTCCAAAAGAGTTTATGATACCATAAACCAATGCCAAACACCATAGCAGAGTGATACCTCTAAGTCCACGCCCAGAAGTGATAAACCACACAAAAGTGGTAACAAACAGCAGCAAAGCCACACATTTGATTAGCCACCACAAAAGCAACTGTAAAAACAAACACCAGAGAATTCCACCCAGAGACCCTGCTACTGACTCCAACACAATGAATGCTTGTAACAAAAGCAGTCAAATCTGTGAAAACTTCAACCCTTTGAGACTCTTAGATCAAAAGTCTACGGTTCTCCCAGGTGAGCTATTTACATTGGGCACCAAATAAACTGTCTTCCTTTAGCCCGCACCCAGGGCTAAACAATAAGCACTTGTTCTCTCACCCAATGTCCCTTCCCCAACCAAGAAACATAATTGTGAAAAGGAGGGAGAGTCATGGGTTAAAATTTAAACAGATTTAATAAAATAAGGAAGCCAATATCAATGGTAATAGAAAACACACAAAATTATACATAGCCCACAGAGCGATGGCAAGTTGCTCTAGGTATAGCAATGGTTAAGAAGGAGAAAGAGATAGGAGAAAAGAGAGCAGAGAGAGAAGAAGAAAAAAAAAGCACACCAAAAAAAAAAACCCCACACCAAAAAACATGTAACCCCTCTCCAGCAGCTTTTCCTTTTATAGCAAACCTGACATTACTGTTATAGAATACACCTGTGGGCCAGCCTGGGTCAGCTGCCCTGGATTTAACTGCTAATGGCCCTGATCACCATGGCTGGCCACAAACTGAAACAAAATGTAACAGAAATGTGTTTCTATACATTTTATCCCCACAAAACCAGGACACCAAGAAGAACAAGTGGATCAGGCTCCCTACAGACAGGAGCAGCATCATGTTCACAGGCTCTGGTCCTTATGGTAGACTTCAACCACCCCAATATCTTCTGGAGGGACAACACAGCAGGGCATAAGCAGTCCAGGAGGTTCCTGGAGTGCATTGATGATAACTTCCTCCCCCAACTGATAGAGGAGTCAATGAGGAGAGGTGCTCTGCTGGACCTCTTACTCACCAACAAGGAGGGGCTCATTGGGGATGTGAAGGTCAAAGGCAACCTCGACTGAAGTGACCTTGAGATCGTGGAGTTCAAGATCCTGAGGGGAGGGAGCAAGGCAAAAAGCAGGATCACAACCCTGGCCTTCAGGAGAGCAGACTTTGGCTTCTTCAGGGACCTGCTTGGAAGAGTCTTGTGGGATAAGGCCCTAGAAGGAAGAGGGTGTCACGGTCCATTTGTATCTCTCAAATTTACAGGACAACATACTCTGTAAATTAAACTTTATTTTATGAGCTCATTGAGAAATACAACAAACAAACATGACAAACAGGCTCAATCCCCTTTGCCCAGACTAGTCTATCATGTGAATTCACTTATTCACCACTCAAGTCATGAGGTTTCATTACTTATAACCTGTAACTCTTAATTTGTGCCCCTATGAGCATAAATTAGTTACCTAGCCGACAGTGAGAGTGCTCATCCTTCCTCCTCCATCACAGACGTCCCCTGTATCACACCAGGAAGCATGAAAGCCTCAGCAATCCTGTTGCTGATGTTTTTATACCTTCCAGCTTGGAAGTTTGGTCTATACCATTTCCATGAGTTGGCAGTTTCATCAGAATCTGCCAGACAACCAATATGCAAGGATTATGGCTGCAGGAGACAGCAAGCTGCAGGTGATAATGGCTGCATAATGGCCCTTTTAGCTTTTCCTGGGCACCTTTCCTGCCTACGTGGTGCTCTCGCTTTGACCTAATGATGCTGCTCCCAGCATACATCAGGCCTTAGCATGAGCTCTTAGCCAAAAATCTGAGCAGGAGTTGAGTGAACAGTCACAGAGGGGCCCAAGAAAGCTGGCTAATATTCAAGAATCATCTCCTCCAAGCTCAAGAGAGCTCCACTCCAAAGAATAAGAAGTCAGGCAACAAAGCCAGGAGGCCTGCATGGATGAACAAAGAGCTCCCAGACAAGCTCAAACACAAAAAGGAAGCATATAGAGGGTGGAAGCAAGGATGGGTAACTTAGGGGGAATAATGAGACATTGTCTGAGAATCCAGGAACGAAGTTTGTAAAGCTAAAGCCCAAATGGAATTGAATCTGGCCAGGGATGTAATAGGTAAGAAGGGCTTCCATAAGTACATAGGTGACAAAAGGAAGACAGGGAAAAAATGAGCCCATTGCTGAATGAGAAGGGGGACCTGGTTACACAGGACATGGAAGAGGCAGAAGTACTGAATGCTTCCCTCGCCCCAGTCTTTACTAGTGTAGGGCATGAGAAGACTTTGTCTCGGTAACCCAGGATAGTTCACCTCCCCCATACATGTATGTAGAGTCCCAAGCCATCTTATCTTGTTGTCACAGTAACCCAAGATAGTTCACTTTCCTCCATCTGCACATACCCTTGCATGAGCACCACATGGCGGCCAGCTGCGGATCTCGAAATTCGGACAACAGGACCTGCATTACATCGCAAGTTCGCTGATGAGCCAAACAAGACATTGCATATGTATGATATGTTAATTAGTGCAAGTTTTATTATCCACCCCTGTGGTGCTTTCCCTTGAGCTTGACCCTTGAGCAGGGCTCTGCTGCGTCGGGTCCTCATTTTTACTAGCGTCGGTGTCCCAGGGCTCCCACCATGGAAATGCTATGCTTTCAATAAAGCCAAAGTTTTCACTTGCTGAGTGTTGTGCCTTGTCCCTGAAGGATCTGCACCTGCTTTTCACACGTAACAACTATCAAGACCAGCTTTCAGGAATCCCAGGTCCTGGAGGCCAAGGGGAAAGACTGGAGCAAGGAAGACATGCCCTTGGTGGAAGAGGATCAGGTCAGAGAATACTTAAGCAACCTGGACATACATAAGTCCATGGGCCCTCATGGGATGCACCCATGAGTGCTGAGGGAGCTGTGAGGCCACTCTCAATAATCTTTGATCAATCATGGTGATAGGGAGAAGTGCCCAGGGACTGGAGGAAAGCAAATGTCACTCCCATCTTCAAGCCAGGCAAGAAGGAGGACCTAGGGAACTGCAGGCCAGTCAGCCTCACATTGATCGCTGGGAAAGTGATGGAGCAGCTAATCCTGGGAACCATTTCCAGGCACAAGAAGGACAAGAAAGTCATCAGGAGTAGTCAGCATGGCTTCATCAAGGTGAAGTCATGCTTGACCACTTGATAAACTTCTGTGATGAAATGACTGGCCTGGTGGATCAGGGGAGAGCAGTGGATATTGTCTGCCTGTAAGGCCTTTGACACTGTCTCCCATAAGATCCTCACAGAGAAGCTGATGAAGTATGGGCTGGATGAGCAGACAGTGAGGTGGATTGAAAACAGGCTGAACAGCCGGGCCCAGAGGGTGCTGATCAGTGGTACAAAGTCTAATTGGAGACCAGTAACTAGCAGGTTACCCCAGGGGTCAATACTGACTCCAGTCATGATCAACATCTTCATTGATGATCTGGATGATGGGGCAGAGTGCACCCTCAGCAACTTTGCAGACAGCACCAAAACTGGGAGGAGTGGCTGATATGGCAGAAGGTGGTGCTGCCATCCAGAGGGACTTCAACAAGCTGGAGAAATGGACTGACAGAAACCTCATGAAGTTCAACAAGAGGAAGTGCCAAGTCCTGCCCCTGGGGAAGAACAACCCCATGCACCAATATATGCTGGTGGCCACCCATCTGGAAAGCAGCTGTTCAGAAAAGAACCCGGGGGTCCTGGTGGAAGCCAGGTTGAACATGAGCCAGCAACGTGCCCTTGCAGCAAAGAAGGCAAATGGTATCCTGGGCTGCATCAGGCAAAGTATTGCCGGCAGGTCGATGAAGGTGATTCTTCCCCTATACTGAGCACTGGTGAGGCCTCACCTGGAGTCCTGTGTCCAGTTCTGGGCTCCCCAGTACAAGAGAGACATGGATGTACTAAAGAGAGTCCAGCGAAGGGCCACGAAGATGATTAAGGGTCTGGAGCACCTCACATATGAGGAAAGGCTGAGAGAGCTGTGACTGTTTAGCGCAGAGGATAGGAGGCTCAGGGGGGATCTTATCAATGTATATAAATATCTGAAGGGAGAGTGCAAAGAAAATGGAGCCAGCCTCTTTTCAGTGGTGCCCAGTGACAGGACCAGAGCCAATGGGCACAAATGGAAAAAACGGAGGTTCCATCTGAACATCAGGAAACACTTCTTAACTGTGAGGGTTACTGAGCACTAGAATAAGTTGCCTGGGGAGGTTGTAGAGTCTCTCTCCTTAGAGATATTTGAAAACCATCTAGACATGGTCCTGGGCAACTGGCTCTAGGTGGCTGTACTTGATCAGGGGGCTTGGACCAAATGACCTCCAGAGGTCCCTTCCAACATCAACCATTGTGTGATTCTGTGATAAGTGTCTGTCAGTAGTATGCTACCTAGCAGACATTGTAAAAAAACAACACACTAAAGCTGCCTGTTCAAGGTAGAGGTGATGTTTTAACAATGTGTGAGAAAGTAACTTTTCAAAAGAAACTTGTTCTATGGAGAGAGCATTTTGAAAATGGATGTGTGGAAATGTTTCCATCATTATGTGATTTTGTTGCTGAAAACGATGCAAGACCTCTAGACGTCCCTCCCAACTTCAACCATTCTGTGATTCTGTGATATGGTACACTGTAATTAATCCTGCCTTGGCACTGTGGAATTGGCCAGAGGATTTCTTGTGGTCCTTCCCAGCTATATTTTCTATCATTCTACTGGATACAGATCAGCCCAGCCTCAGGAAATCACAAAGAATGTCCCTTCTTCTGTAGATGAATTCTTAATGGAAAAATTACCTTGCTGAGATCTGGACAATACCTCTACAGACAACAGGAACAACTTACATCAACAGAGACCAAATTGTGGTGGACAGCTTATGCTAGCAAATAGCTCCAATTTGGCAACTTGCAGTTACTACTTGCTGAACTGTATCCATTAAACATTAATCAGGCCGATGAGTTGTCCTGGTTTTGGCTGGAATAGAGTTAATTTTCTTCCTAGTAGCTGGTATAATACTATGTTTTGGATTTAGGATGAGAAGAATGTTGATAACACACTGATGTTTTAGTTGTTGCCGAGCAGTGCTTACACTAAGTCAAGGACTTTTCAGCTTCTCATACTGCCCTGCACACCAGCGAGGAGGCTGGGGGTGCACAAGAAGCTGGGAGGGAACTCAGCCAGGACAGCTGACCCAAATGGGCCAAAGGGATTTTCCATACCATATGACAACATGCTGAATAATAAAACTGGTGGGAGTTGGCAGGGGGCTGCGGCATCTGCTCGGGGACTGGCTGGGCATCGGTCAGCGGGTGGTGAGCAATTGCATTGCACATCACTTGTTTTGTATATTATTTTCTCATTATTATTATTTTCCCTTCCTTTTCTGTCCTATTAAACTGTCTTTATCTTAACCCCCGAGTTTTACCTTTTTTCCGATTCTCTCCCCCATCCCATTGAGGGGGGGGGTGAGCAAACAGCTGTGTGGTGTTTAGCTGCCTGCCTGGTTAAACCAGAATATGAGTCTAGAGACTGCTCGTCAGCATTGCATTATCAATTGCAATATGTATTATGCATAACCAGAAAAGTCTCTCCACTGTAAATAAAAAGCAGCATCCTGGCTCTCCCCATTAGTTCAATTCTGAAATGGGAGATCAATATTTCATTTCCATTTAGACCTGTTTCTACAGTTTCTACATGTCCTGAGGCAGATATCAATCAAGGTCATTTATTAAAGCTGGATTTTGGCTACACTGAGCTTCAAGAGCAAATTAAAGTGTTTTCTGGCTGTGGTGCTTGACCAGTTGGATATATTGAGGAACTCCTGGAGAGCAAAGGGAAAGTAAAGTTCATATGAGGGTTAAAATTGCACAGACTACTCACTTTTCACAAGCACACTGGTGGAAACACTAATCATAGATTTCTAAAGAAAACCTCCAAGTTTTACATTCCACAGTCCAAAATGCAAGATATGCGTCCACACTCATGGCTATTATATGCCATTTAAAATTATTTGATTATTCTAAATCCACCAATTTGCTATTAGGATAGATAGATTGGATATTTATAACCACCTTCACTCTTACAATAAACAAGAGTGGGTTAAATGTAAGGATATTTGAGTAAGTAATATTTTGGCTCAGCAGTTACACCAAAATATACAGCCTTTTCTCACCAACAAACTTTCACCTTTCTCTATGGACATTCAGTAGTTTCAAAAAACAATTACTTTGTTTTGTTCTGTGACTGTTACATTGAAATCCATGACAAAGATTTCATCTCACAGACTGCCAGAGGAGAAAAAGATAGTCTTCCCTTTTTAACTACTAGCCTTTGGTTGCTAGCAGGATATAAGAGGCCACATTGCTACTTCCTCCCATAGTGAGGAACTATGGAGGGAACTGAACCCACATAAGAGCCACCTCCTAAACATCAGAGTTGCTTTTCCAAAAGTTTTTCATTTTGGAATCACTTTATGATCATTTAATTATTGCAGTCAGTGAGAAAAGGGGAGTGTAGTCTTGCTGTTGAAGAACTCACCTACTGGTACAATTTCCAGGCTCATCCCTTGCCTTAATGAGTGTTCAAGTATTTTATTTGGAGTGGTACAGCATCCATAGGATGACAGGGAGCAACCCAGACTAGACAAAGGCAATCATTTCCTTCTCTGTTTTCAGTAGATGAGAAGCAGTGATTCAACTGTCTGTCTTATCTGTGCTGATAGTTATGGTCAATTTAAATAATTTTCTTGAGTTTAAATCAGCAACTGAAAGCAAAACCAGAATCCTGTGTCTTTTCAACAGTGCAGAAATAATTTTCTCCAGCAAATAGAACAAGACTATAGATCCTGTTCTGTGAGGTGCTGAACATTGGAATAATTCTACCCAAAAGTCCCAGGCCCCTCTATGGTTGCTTCATCTTGAGTCTGATACTGAGTACAGAATTGTTGTGAGTAATAAGCAATTGAGAGAGAAAAACTTCTGCTTGAAATACACATGCATGCAATAAGCTTTCTGCAACAATGGAAGTTACGACTAAAATGTCCATGCACAGGATTCAATCATATTTTCTCTGATTTAAATTTGACCTGATGCATTTTCTTTCTTATAGGACTGCAATTTGAATAGCAAAGTCACCACAGTTAGATTCTTGCCACCACAAAGCCCAAGCACAGCCATTAACCCTTGCTACAGCCCACACTCCCCTGTGGCACCAAGGCTTTTCTGAATTTGCTGAATTTGATGATGCGCTTTGCCCATCTTGTCTTTTTTGTCTGACGTTTGATTAGATTGGAAATGTAGAAAGAAAGGAAAAATAAACCGAAAAACATAATCCACACTTTCCACTATATCAAAAATTAAGGCAGAAGCCAAATGTATTAGAGAAGGAAAAGCAAAACAGTTGTACTTAAAAATTTGCAAAAAATAGAAGGCAAGTGAATGCATGACTATTTGTGCCACCAAGGTCAGCAGGAGTAGCAGTGTTTAGGGAAGGAGTCATGGTATAGGCTAAATGAACACTACACTGGGGAGGGAGGTCTCCAGCAACACCTAGGACTTTCTGGGCTCCAGGCAAGGATTGTGCAAAAAGGGCATGGAATGTCAGAGTGAGCCCAGGTTAGATGAACAAGAAGAAAAAACAAGGAGGGAAGGATGTTAGAGGAGTAAAGGGTGTTAGAAGTGGACTAGGGAGAAATATGTACATAGGTGACTTAATAAGTCAGTGTTTGGTAGTTGGCATTGTGGTATCAGAGTTCCTGCCACTGTGGGATGATCCAGGATTGCGCTAATATAATTGGCCGGGGGGGGGGAGGGATGTAGCTCGGGGAGAGGAGATCTGAGCATGTATAATTCTATCTTTCTCCATTTTAAAAATCAAGAATTTCTCTCATTCTTCCTCTGCATAAAAACCTTTCTCCCATGGAATTTCTCTGTTCACATTTCTGCATGATGCAATTTTAATAACATTAACAAGTATGGGACAGTTTTCTGACATATTCCTTGAAGTATGACCCAGAAATTGAAGTAAGGCTTAGGGAGAGGGAAAGGAGAAAGGTTGTAATGGAATGGATGTGGCAAAATGGGAATGGGATGCCAATAAAAAACACCATGTTTAAATCAGACAAACCCCATGTTTAAATTTACAGCTGTTCCGTCTATTCAAATTATCCCATACAAAGGCATTAAATAAATAAAAAAAAAATGTGGGAAAAATTCAACCCATATTGAATACTGCACCAGATTTCTAGTTGATTTCCCCCTTTTTACTGTGAAATTTCTTGCTAATTGTGTCAAACAATAGAATGCATCTCCCTAAAGATGCTAAAGGACTCAGTATATCGTAGAATATAGAATGGTTTCGGTTGGAAGGGACCGCATGAAGTTCAACAAGGCCAAGTGCAAGGTCCTGCCTGTGGGTTGGGGCAATCCCAAGCACAAATCCAGGCTGGGCGGAGAATGGATTGAGAGCAGCCCTGAGGAGAAGGACTTGGGGGTGATGGTTGATGAGAAGCTCACCATGAGCCGGCAATGTGCGCTTGCAGCCCAGAAGGCCAACCGTGTCCTGGATGCATCAAAAGCAGCGTGGCCAGCAGGGCGAGGGAGGGGATTCTGCCCCTCCACTCTGCTCTCGTGAGACCCCACCTGGATTACTGCGTCCAGCTCTGGGGCCCTTAACATAAGAAGGACATGGAGCTGTTGGAGTGAGTCCAGAGGAGGGCCACAAAGATGATCAGAGGGCTGGAGCACCTCTGCTATGGAGACAGGCTGAGAGAGTTGGGGCTGTTCAGCCTGGAGAAGAGAAGGTTCCGGGGAGACCTCATAGCAGCCTTCCAGTGCCTGAAGGGGGCTTTTCACAAGGGCAAGTAGTGACAGGACGAGGGGGAATGATTTTAAACTGAAAGAGGGGAGATTTAGATTAGATATTAGGAAGAAATTCTTTACTGTGAGGGTGGTGAGACACTGGAACAGGTTGCCCAGAGAAGCTGTGGCTGCCCCCTCCCTGGCAGTGTTTAAGGCCAGGTTGGATGAGGCTTTGAGCAACCTGGTCTAGTGGAAAGGTGTCCCTGCCTATGGCAGGGGGGTTGGAACTAGATGATCTTTAAGGTCCCTTCCAATCCAAACAATTCTGTGATTCTATGATTCTCCTACAGTGGGTGGTTCTTCATCCTTCCAGTCCCTGCCTCTGCCTTCTGCGACTTGAGTGGTGAGGCTAGAGCACTTGCCGGTGAAGACGGAGGCAAAAAAGTCATTGAGTACCTCAGCCTTCTCCATATCCCAGGTAACCAGGTTTCCCGTTTCCTTCTGGAGAGGGCCCACATTTTCCCTAGTCTTCCTTTTATCACTGACACACCTATAGAAGCATTTCTTGTTGCCCTTGACACCCCTGGCCAGATTTAATTCTATCAGGCCTTTAGCTTTCCAAACCTGGTCCCTGGCTGCTCAGACAATTTCTCTGTATTCCTCCCAGGCTACCTGCCCTTGCTTCCACCCTCTGTAGGCTTCCTCCTTGTGCCTGAGTTTGTCCAGAAGCTCCTTGTTCATCCATGCAGGCCTCCTGGCGTTTTTACCTGCCTTCCTCTTTGTCAGGATGCATCGCTCCTGAGCCTGGAGGAGGTGGTCCTTGAATACTAACCAGCTTTCTTGGGCCCCTCTTCCCTCTAGGGCTTTATCCCAAGGGACTCTACCAAGCAGGTCCCTGAAGAGGCCAAAGTCTGCTCTGCCGAAGTCCAGGGCAGCAATCCTGCTGTGTGCCCTCCTTGCTGCCCTATGTATCCTGAACTCCATCATTTCATGATCACTGCAGCCAAGGGTGCCCCATAGCCCTATGTCCCCACCAGCCCCTCCATGTTGGTGAGAACAAGGTCCGGCATGGCACCTCTCCTCATTGGCTCCTCTATTGTTTCGAGAAGGAAGTTGTCATCCACGAATTCCAGGAACCTCCTGGATCGCTTGTGCCCAGCTGTGTTGTCCTTCCAACAGATATCGGGATGGTTGAAGTCCCCCATGAGGACCAGGGCCTGTGAACGTGAGGCTACACCTATCTGTCTGTAGAGGGCCTCATCCGCTCGGTCTTCCTGGTCAGGTGGCCTGTAGCAGACGCCCACTATAATGTCTCCACTCCCTGCCCTCCCTTTAATCCTGACCCGTAAGCTCTCCGTCAGCTCCTTCATCCCCAGGCAGAGCTCCATGCACTCAAACTGGTCATTGACATGGAAGGCAACACCCCTTCCTTGTCTCCCCTGCCTGTTCTTCCTAAAAAGCCTATATCCCTCCATTCCAACGCTCCAGTCATCAGAGCCATCCCACCACGTCTCCGTGATGCCAATAAGGTCATAGCCTTGCAGGTATGTGCACATCCCTAGCTCCTCTTGTTTGTTCACCATGCTCTGTGCGTTTGCATTGAGACATTTCAGTTGGGCCCCCGATGAAGCTGACTTACTGCCTAAATCCAGTTGGTGGCTGGTCGCAAGTGGTGTTCCCCAGGGCTCAGTATTGGGGCCATTTCTCTTTAATATCTTTATCAATGATCTGGACAAGGGGATCGAGTGCACCCTCAGTAAGTTCACAGATGACACCAAGTTGGGCAGCAGTGTTGATCTGCTTGAGGGTAGGAAGGCTCTGCAGAGGGATCTCGACAGGCTGGATCGATGTGTCAAGGCCAACTGTATGAGCTTCAACAAGGCTAAGTGTCAGGTCCTGCACTTGGGGCACAACCCCATGCAACGCTACAGGCTTGGGGAAGAGTGGCTGGAAAGCTGCCTGGCAGAAAACGACCTGGGGGGTCAATGGCCAGCTGAATATGAGCCAGCAGTGTGCCCAGGTGGCCAAGAAAGCCAACAGCATCCTGGCTTGTATCAGAAATAGTGTGGCCAGCAGGACTAGGGAAGTAATTGTCCCTCTGTACTCGGCACTGGTGAGGCCGCACCTCGAATACGGTGTTCAGGTTTGGGCCCCTCACTACAAGAAAGACATTGAGGTGCTGGAACGAGTCCAAAGAAGGGCAACGAAGCTGGTGAAGGGTCTAGAGTACAAGTCTTATGAGGAGCAGCTGAGGGAACTGGGGTGGTTTAGTCCGGAGAAAAGGAGGCTGAGGGGAGACCTTATTGCTGTCTACAAGTACCTGAAAGGAGGTTGTAGCGAGGAGGGTGTTAGTCTCTTCTCCCAGGTAACAAGCGATAGGATGAGAAGAAACGGCCTCAAGTTGTGCCAGGGGAGGTTTAGATTGGATATCAGGAAAAAATTTCTTCACTGAAAGGGTTGTCAATCAGTGGAACAAGCTGCCCAGGGAAGTGGTGGAGTCACCATCCCTGGAGGTATTTAAAAGACATGTAGATGTGGTGCTTAGGGATATGGTTTAGTGGTGGACTTGGTAATGTTAGGTTAATGGTTGGAGTCGATGATCTTAAAGGTCCTTTCCAACCTAAATGATTCTATTCTATGATTCTAAGTACAATTCAGCACTGTGGATGGGATCAAGCTGTTTACATATATATCTACAGAGTAAGCCCAACATAGCTACTGGGTTCCTCAACAGACAGTATTTAATGCAATCTGTAGCCTGAGATTTTATACTGAGCTTTTACTGTGAGCAAGTTTTAGACTCAGGGTTCAACAGATGAATCTTTCCAGCCTTCATATATTAAGGAACTTTCTCTTCACCTGACTCTATGTTGCATTCATCAAAATAGCTGTAATAATATGTGTTACCTCTAGGCCCTGTGAACAAGTATTCAAATGAAATTAAAGGAGGGGCAGGAATAGTCTTGAGAGATTTAAAAGGAATGGTCTAAAGCAAAGGTGGAGAGATGAGGAAGAAGAAGCTGAATGGCTGAGCTCATTATTTTCTACAAATTTCAGTAACAGCATGTGCTTAGCATAATATGCTTTTCTGAGCTCTACATAATTTTAGAATTATACCCTTTCCATTTGGGAATGAAATGAAATCACTGTGGCACAGCAAAAGAGTCAGAGGCGTATCAGCTCCCTTCCTTTGCAGGAAGGTCTAAATTTTCTTATTTTTCCTGTAATCAAAAGTAGGCAATGGAGCCAGCTTGTTTATAAAGCTGCACCAACAGATCCTTGTTTTATCACTTTTTAAAATAGGTAACTAAAAATTTCTTTGGAATGACTGAAATGGCTATAAACTTGTTAAAATAACAATTGTAATGCAACCCCACAGGCCAAAGGGCCTGATAAACTGCCCATTAGAATCAGTGGAAAATCATCTATCTATTTCACTGAATTTCAGACAAGCTACTGATGTTTTATAAAGGCATCCATTTGAAGGAGTGAAAAATCTAGTATACTGCTTGAATGGAGGACAACACTGAATTTTTTCTTTCTTGCAATGTGAGTTCAAACCTGTGTGATTGATGATCAAAAACATTGTAAGCTTTTAAGAAATCATCTTAAATTACCACAAAATACTCATTATGTTTATTTGCTTGCATGAAATTTTATATAGGTATTGTCTTATATTACATTACATTATATCATATCATATTACATACTTCTGTCTGAAAACAAAGTTTCATCAGCGAAGGAAAGAAAATCCATGTTTCATCTCCAATTTATCCAAATTTCTTCTCTAAAAGCAGTAAGAGCTAAGTGCAATTATGCAGCTTCCCCATTTTTTATTTTATTCACATTTTCTTGGAGGAAAAGAAGGAAGCTGCATCTAACATAAGGAACAACGGATGGCAGAACAGCCTGTTATTGCAATGTAAGGGACAACATAGTGGTAACCAGTGAGAAAAAAAAGCTATGATAGTGGCTGAACTAGAAATCAGCCTAGTGGGGGAGTCTTGCATTTAATTAACTTTTTAAAAGCTTCTTTTTTACCAGTTGGGTGATGGGGGTACCCTCCCAGGTATCCATGATGAGTTCTTTGGTATATCTGGGATATAAAAATTCAGTTCCTTTTTTCATCCATTTTTAGACCTAAATGCCTTTTAGTTAATTTCATACTGAGTATCAAGTCTAATAATACTGTGTTAGACCTTCAGCTCCTCCACCTCATGAGGATCTAATCCATTGTAATTTCTTTTCTTCATGACCCACTCATTGCCACCACCCTTATGCGAAACCATGTGATGCAATTCTTGGGGGACAGTAGATCCATTCTTAGAATTTTGGTTTTTTTTATTTATTGGAAGGCAAGAGTGTATTCACATCAGTGCAAATAGAATGATAGTCAGTATTCTATATACTGTCACCTCAGGATTCATTTGGCTGGTGATCAGGAAAATGCCAATTTTCTATTTAAATTAAAACTCCTGGTGTAACCTGGTGCACTATGTCAAAGGAAATGGGTGGTCATGCAAAATGATGCAGTATATGACGAATGGAACAAACTAAGAATCATAAACAATGTCTCTTTAACAAACACTGGCATACAACTAATGTACATAATTTCTAGCTAAACATGCATAAGTCTTGGCAGCATTTTCAAGTATCTCTTCCAGTGGTAGACAGCATCCGTTAAACCTATATTTAAGGTATGACTTTTCATCCCATGTACTACCTTAAGAGAGAACAGTGTTTTCACAGAATCACAGAATGTTAGGGATTGGAAGGGACCTCAAAAGATCATCTAGTCCAATCCCCCTGCCGGGGCAGGATTGCCTAGACCATATCACACAGGAATGCGTCCAGGCAGGCCTTGAATGTCTCCAGAGAAGGAGACTCCACAACCTCTCTGGGCAGCCTGTTCCAGTGTTCGGTCACCCTCACCGTAAAGAAGTTTTTCCTCATATTTAAGTGGAACCTCCTGTGTTCCAGCTTGCACCCATTGCCCCTTGTCCTGTCAAGGGATGTCACTGAGAAGAGCCTGGCTCCATCCTCATGAAACTTGCCCTTTACATATTTATAAACATTAACGAGGTCACCCCTCAGTCTCCTCTTCTCTAAGCTAAAGAGACCCAGCTCCCTCAGCCTCTCCTCATAAGGGAGATGTTCCACCCCCTTAATCATCTTCGTGGCTCTGCGCTGGACTCTCTCTAGCAGTTCCCTGTCCTTCTTGAACTGAGGGGCCCAGAACTGGACACAATACTCCAGATGCGGCCTCACCAGGGCAGAGTAGAGGGGGAGGAGAACCTCTCTCGACCTGCTGACCACACCCCTTCTAATACACCCCAGGATGCCATTGGCCTTCTTGGCCACAAGGGCACACTGCTGGCTCATAGTCATCCTGTTGTCCACTAGGACCCCCAGGTCCCTTTCCCCTACGCTGCTCTCCAACAGGTCTGCCCCCAACTTGTACTGGTACATGGGGTTGTTCTTGCCCAGATGCAGGACTCTACACTTGCCCTTGTTCTATTTCATTAAGTTTCTCCCCGCCCAACTCTCCAGCCTGTCCAGGTCTCTCTGAATGGCTGCGCAGCCTTCCGGCACATCAGCCACTCCTCCCAGTTTTGTGTCATCAGCAAACTTGCTGACAGTGCACTCTATTCCCTCATCCAAGTCATTAATGAATATATTGAATAGAACTGGTCCCAATACCGACCCTTGAGGGACTCCGCTAGACACAGACCTCCAACTGGACTCTGTCCCATTGACCACCACTCTCTGGCTTCTTTCCTTCAGCCAGTTCACAATCCACCTCACTACCCGATCATCCAGACCACACTTCCTCAGTTTAGCTGCGAGGATGCTGTGGGAGACCGTGTCAAACGCTTTACTGAAATCGAGATAGACCACATCCACAGCTTTACCATCATCTATCCACCGGGTTACATCCTCATAAAAGGCTATCAAGTTGGTTAAGCATGACTTCCCCTTGGTGAAGCCATGCTGAGTGCCCCTAATGATCCCCCTGTCCTTGATGTGCCTAGAGACAGCACCAAGGACAAGTTGTTCCATCACCTTTCCGGTGATGGAGGTGAGGCTGACCGGTCTATAGTTACCCGGGTCCTCCTTCTTGCCCTTTTTGAAGACTGGAGTGACATTCGCTTTCCTCCAGTCCTCAGGCACCTCTCCCGTTGCCCACGACTTAGCAAAGATGATGGAGAGTGGCCTAGCAATGACTTCCGCCAGCTCCCTCAGCACCCGCGGGTGCATCCCATCAGGGCCCATGGATTTATGGACGTCCAGGTTGCTTAATTGGTCCCTGACCCAGCCCTCATCTACCAAGACAGATTCCTCCTCTATCCTGACTTCTTCTGGGGCCACAGGGGTCCGGGGCTCCTCAGGACAGCCTCCAGCAGTATAGACAGAGGCAAAGAAGGCATTCAGTAACTCCGCCTTCTTTTTATCCTCTGTCTCCAGGACCCCCACCTCATTCATCAGTGGGCCTACATTGCCTCTAGTGTTGGCTTTACCTGCAATGTATTTGAAGAAGCCCTTTCTGTTGTCCTTGACCTCTCTTGCAAGGTTTAATTCCAAGGAGGCCTTAGCTTTCCTAGTTGCCTCCCTACATCCTCTGACAACAGACTTATATTCCTCCCAAGTGGCCAGCCCCTTCTTCCATGATCTGTACACCCTCTTCTTCCACTTGAGTTTGCCCAGCAGTTCCCTGTTTAACCCTGCAGGTCTCCTGGTACCCTTCCTTGACTTCCTACCTGCTGGGATGCTCTGATCTTGAGCTCGGAAGAAGCAGTCCTTGAATGCTAGCCAACTATCTTGGGCCCCCTTACCTTCTAGTACCCTGTCCCATGGGATTTCCCCTAGCAATTGCTTGAAAAGGCCAAAGTTGGCCCTCCTGAAGTCCAGGGTTGTGATTCTGCTAGCTATTCTGTTCCTGCCACATGAGATCCTGAACTCTACCATCTCATGGTCGCTACAACCAAGGCTGCCCTCAACCTTCACCTCTTCAACCAGACCCTCCTTGTTAGTGAGGATCAGATCCAGCAGCGCTCCTCTCCTAGTTGGCTCATCCACCATTTGCATCAGAAAGTTATCATCAATGCACTGGAGGAACCTCCTGGACTGAGGATGGCTGGCTGAGTAGGCCTCCCAGCAAATATCAGGGTAGTTGAAATCCCCCATGACAACCAGGCCCTGTAATTGCGAGACTGCTCTCAGCTGCCTGTAGAAGGCCTCATCACCCTCCTCATCCTGATCTGGTGGCCTGTAATAGACACCCACAACAGTATCACCCCTGCCAGCCTGCCCCTTAATTCACACCCACAAACTCTCAACTCGCTCCTGATCCGCCCCTGGACAGAACTCAATACATTCTAGCTGCTCACTCACATAAAGAGCAACTCCACCACCTCTCCTTAGCGGCCTGTCTTTCCTGAACAGGACATAGCCATCCATGACCACATTCCAGTCATGTGAGGCGTCCCACCAGGTCTCTGTAATTGCCACTAGATCATAGCCCCCCGACCGAACACGGATTTCTAACTCCTCCTGTTTATTCCCCATGCTGCGTGCATTGGTGTACAGGCATTTCAGGGAGCAAGCTGAGCACACCGATTTCACCCCAGGGGGATGGGAGGCCTCCTGGTCTACCTCAACACTAGAGCGTTGCCCCAGTGGTGCAAGCCCAGCTACTACCCCATCCCCCTTCAAATCTAGTTTAAAGCTCTCCGAATGAGCCCTGCTAATTCCTGTCCCAGAACCCTTTTGCCCCTACGACATAAACCTTTCCCATGTATTACGGTCACGCCTGGTGTCTTATAAAACCAGGCATTATCAAAGAACCCAAAGCCCTGCCTGTAGCACCAGTCTCGTAGCCAGGCATTAATAGAGAGAATCCTACTATTCCATCCCACGTCATCACCTGAAAATGGAAGTAGGGAGGAGAAAACAACTTGTGCCCCAGACTCTTTCACCAACCGTCCTAGGGCCTTGTAGTCTTTCTTCATCCCCCTCAGACTACAGGATGCAGCTTCTTCCCCACCTGTCTGGAAGATCAGCAGGGGGTAGTAGTCTGTGGCCTTCACCAGGTTGGGGAGTTTCCTGGTGATATCCCTGATTCGGGCTCCAGGCAGGCTGCAGACCTCCCTGTGATGGGGGTCAGCTCTGCATATTGGGCCCTCAGATCCCTTTAGGAAGGAGTCTCCAACCACTAAAACTCGTCTCTTCTTCCTTGTGGAGGAGGTAGCTATACGCCTGTCAGGTTTTTCTGACTGTGGTGGGACCTCTGATATAGGTTGCCTCTCCACCACATCCCCATTGGACCGGCTGTATTCCACTAGGGCTTCATATCTATTGCTCAGAGGCACCTGTGGAGGCAAGGTAGGCAAGGAGGGCACTTGCCTTTTGCCACAGCCATAGACTTGCCTCCACTCACTCCTCTCCTCTAGGTTATTGTTTTCCACCTGAGAGGGGCAGAGTACAGGGGTCCCTCGATCCTGGGAGCTCTCCGGCAGGTGCTCCCATTTTTGTTGCAGGGAAGGCAGAGCCTGGCTCCACCAGTCTATCTCCATTTCAGCCTCCCAAATGCTCCTAAGCCTTTCTACTTCAGCTTGAAGCCTTTCAACCTGGCTTTGCAGCTGTGCCGCTCGGCCGAGCAGATCATCTACCTGCTCACAGCGCACACAGCCCCCTGTCACCACAGAGACGCTGTAGCATTCCCTGCAGCCGGTGACCTGCACCATCGCCTCCTTCCGTGGGAGCTCTGTCTGGGTTCCCACATCCATTTTGGTCTTCTTCCGCCGGGTAGATACCATTGTTCTTTCACTGAGCTGGGAAATACCTGTTGGTGACACCCCTGGTTCACAGCTCCTTAGCACCTTCCTCGCCTTGTGCACTGGGAGGGAGTCAGCGCCCTCCCCAACGAGCTGCAAACAGCTGTGGCCTCCCCCACCCTGGGACTCACACAGTCACTGCTGAGTCTCCTCTTTCACCCAGGAGCTGCTCCTCTACTCCCTCTGGGAGTCTCCCTCTCCCTTCTGGCCAGGGACTAGTCCCTGCCCTCCAGGAGGCTTTTTATCACCCGATCACAGGGGGTGATGCGTTTAAATCGCCCGCGGTGCCTCTGGCTATGCCCCCTCTTCTCCTGATTTGTTGCCGGGATCCTCCGGGTCCGGGGGGGGAAGCAGCTCGGGGCTGATGCTCGCGGGGGGCTCAGGGGGGGCCCAGAGTACGAAAACCGCCCGGTTAAGCCCGATGTCGCCCTCGCCCCCGCACTAACCTCAAGTCACTGCCGCCGCTGTCGCTGCTGCCGCCGCTGTCAGCATGTCAGGAAAAAAATATTTTTTTAAAAAAACAACAGAACAAAACCCAACCCCCCCCAACCCCAATTCCTTTGGCTATGATTTTTTTGTGTACGGTTACAGTTTATCCTACAAAGCAAAGGTTTTTACAGGAATGGCTGCCATTCTCTCTACATCTGACAACCAGCTCACACCACTCCTTAGGCTTTTGGCCAGCCATGGTCCTATACATTGACCACATGGCATCTATGGCCTGTAGAGCTGGTTAAGTGTGATGCGGGAGTATCATACACCAAATGCAAAGTGTGAGTAAGTGACTTCCACTACCTACTAGCAGCAGTGGAAGAGGCATCATCTAGAGGAAATTAGGAAAATTTGAGCACTGAATTTGAAAATTTTAGGGAAAAGAGATGTCCATGAGCTATCCCTATTTCAAATAGCGTGCCTGAAGAGGAGGGGATGTAAGCAGAGGCACACTTGTCACTGTGAACCCAAACCCAGAGCTTCAGGAGCCTTCCCGTTTGACCGGCCCTCCTCGGGTCCGCGGCATCTCGGGATGTGCCTGCACTGGTATCTCGGTCCGGATGGCGAGTGTGGGCAGGAGATGACCCTGCTGCCGAGTGCCCCCCGGCTGGAGCGGTGCCAGGGCCGGCGCACGGGGTCCCTTTCGGACAACCCCACCGCTGGAGCCGGGCACCCGCCAGCGCCGGCTGCTGCTGGCGCCCGGGCCAGCCCCGGCTCAACCGGGGCCCGCCCGGCACCGCGCACCGCGCCCGCCGCCTCCCTGTTCCAGCCCCAGCCGCGGGCTCAGCTGCAGCCGGACCGCTGCGGGCCCTGCCTGCCTCCAACCACGGGCCCCGCCGCCGCTCCCGGGGCAGGGCGGGCAGGCGGGGGCGGGCACCCCCGGAGGCGGCCGGGGGCGGGAGGAGTGAGGCACGGCGGGGCCGGGCCGGGCCAGTCGCAGTGCCGGGCTGGTCCGGTGCCAGTGCCTGCCCGCAGCGCTGCCGGGCAGGAGGCTCCGCTGCCCGCGGAGAGTCGTGCTGTTGTTTTTGTCAGTCTTTCTCCCCCCGCTTGCCGCCTGCATCCCGTGGCACGGCCGGGGAGCTGCTCTCCTTCCGCGCCTTCCAGGCCGCCTGCCCCGCCGGGCACGAGTACGAGTACGGGTACGGGTACGGCGGCGGCCTGCGAAGCCTCCGTGAGCGCGAGTTCCCCCGGCTCCGAGGTACCGCGGGCCGGGCGCAGCCCAGAGGGGCGGGTGAGGGGCGGGCAGGGCCGCGGGCGGCGGGAAGTTTGTGGTGTGAGGGAGCGGCGGGGGCAGGGGGGCCGCCGGCTGCAAGCAGCGGCCTCGCCGCAGCCCCCTCAGTGACACGGCGGGGCCCTGGAGGCCGCCCCTCTGCCTCGCCTGCGGTACAAGTGCCCCGGGGCGGCCGTGAGCTCAGCGACAGGATTTAGCAACAGCGACAAGACGCAGAGCGAGATACTAAGAAGTGGGGTAGTAAAACAGCCCTCGTCTAAGTAAGGGTTTGCGGTTAGACAGGTCTTTGTAAACTACTTTTGCAGGTTATATAGATTTCTTCTCCCCCCCAAGATTAAACGTTGCTTGCACATACTACTTCAAATCCGATCGTGATGGATATACTAAAATAATTAATTTTATTATACAATGTGTGAGCCGACACAGGCAGGACGCAGGAACAGCCACAAGACCACGGATAAAATGCAAAGAGCAAATTTATTCCCGTTACCTCGCAAACCGGGGGATCTCTGAAGCAGCACTCGGGGCAAAGGCACGCAAGCGGGGACGCAGGCACCGCGGAGCTCGGTTCCTGCTAGAGAGAGCGAGAGATTCCGGGCCTGCTGCTTTCGCCTGTATATTAGGGGTCTCTTGCAGGCGGTAGTTTTCCACTGCACTTTGATCTTCTCACAGCAGGGCAGGAATCTCAGGCATGAACAATTAGCTGCCCCTGAGTCTTATCACAGGCCTATGTTATCTGAATGCAGATGTTCTACTTGTCCAGCACACAAGACTAAACAACAGTTACTAGTATGATAGATGTGTCTTTCGACACCTCAGGTGCAAGTCACTTGAGCGTGTTTACAATCCTCCTCGCCAATCTTCCGTTATATTCCCACATTCCACCCCCTCGCTCAAGAGACCGCTTCTCCTGGGGAGTACAAAGCTGGACGTGTACATTTGGGCTTGCGGGGTATAGAACAGAGTAATATACAGAGGCACGCAATAAATACATATAGGAAAAGGAATAGACATAGATATCTATAGAATAATACTGTAAATCAAGTGTCCCAGTCATCCTGTCAGGGAATGAAACCACTCAGCCAGCCCGGCACCATCAGTAGATTGTTCCATTGGATGCTATAAGTCCTGGAGATGTTGAATGTTGTCCTCTGTGCTGGCTGGTTCATCAGTGATGTTGAGGTTGCATTTATGGTGTTGGAGGAAATAGTCCATTGTCAATCAATGTTGTAATGTTCATTGGCATACAGTCGTTACCTACTCAGAAAAAATAGCAAATGAAAAAACATTAATATCACAATCACTTAGCATAATATAATTGTATAATACAGCTACTGGCATGCTAATGAAACACATTGTTAAAAGATCTGCAGCTGTTGATCTTCCCTTAATATAAAAAGCAGATGAGTTAGTTACACCAAATCTAAGTATTTACATGTTGGCCTTGCAGAAATGTATCCAGGGCATGTGCTTTTTTCAGATTGAACTTCAATTCGATGTTGGGTTTGAGACACCAATAAAACCGTTCCAGTGCTCTCTCCTCTAGATAAGGTACAGGTAGTCGTCGAAGATGCCTGAAATACAAGAACTCGAGAATCCAATATCAACAAAAGATGTCAAATAAGAGGAGAAGTACATGCCAATCTATTCCCAAAAATTGTATGGTGGTACTAGGGCCCTGTATTTTCTTTGAATTAATTGCCCAGCCTTGGTCCTTTAAATGCACTTTCAGTGATTCAGCAGCTGCTGCTGTGGAAGACCCTTGGCCTGCAAACAGCTGTGCTTTACTTGGGGAGCAGAAGATTTGCTTGGGAACACTGCACTGAGAATAGTTTTTGCTTGCTTCTAAGATAAAGGAGCTGAGACCAGTTCACAGGGCCTTTTGAGGCATGAAAGAAGTAAACATGTGTTGAAGGTCAGTTCTGAACACAGAGCTGAAAACAGGGAATGGTTGTTGATGTTTTGAGCCCAGAACACTGTGGCTCTTCCCAGAATGGGTGATGAGTGCTTAGCATGTGGATGTTGATGTTATCTTGAACTGCATAGTCCGGCTCCTGCATTACAGCAGTTAAATAGGGTAGTAGAATAACAATAAAGGAGCCTTAGGCCTTTCGGCTTCAGGCCCTTGCATCCTCGATCTCGGAGTCTGTGCTGCCTTTTCTGCCCGCTGCAGCTGCGATTTCTTGTTGTGACTCTGCCATAATCAATAGATTATCAATATAATGATAAACAGTAACAGTACCTGACCATAGGGCAACATCAGCTGCTATCATTTGGTGGCAGATCACAGAATCACAGAATCACAGAATCACAGAATGTTAGGGATTGGAAGGGACCTCGAAAGATCATCTAGTCCAATCCCCCTGCCGGGGCAGGATTGCCTAGACCATATCACACAGGAACGCGTCCAGGCGGGTTTTGAATGTCTCCAGAGAAGGAGACTCCACAACCTCTCTGGGCAGCCTGTTCCAGTGTTCAGTCACCCTCACCGTAAAGAAGTTTTTCCTCATATTTAGGTGGAACCTCCTGTGTTCCAGCTTGCACCCATTGCCCCTTGTCCTGTCAAGGGATGTCACTGAGAAGAGCCTGGCTCCATCCTCTTGACACTTGCCCTTTACATATTTATAAACATTAATGAGGTCACCCCTCAGTCTCCTCTTCTCTAAGCTAAAGAGACCCAGCTCCCTCAGACTCTCCTCATAAGGGAGATGTTCCACTCCCTTAATCATCTTCGTGGCTCTGCGCTGGACTCTCTCTAGCAGTTCCCTGTCCTTCTTGAACTGAGGGGCCCAGAACTGGACACAATATTCCAGATGCGGCCTCACCAGGGCAGAGTAGAGGGGGAGGAGAACCTCTCTCGACCTGCTGACCACACCCCTTCTAATACACCCCAGGATGCCATTGGCCTTCTTGGCCACAAGGGCACACTGCTGGCTCATAGTCATCCTGTTGTCCACTAGGACCCCCAGGTCCCTTTCCCCTACGCTGCTCTCCAACAGGTCTGCCCCCAACTTGTACTGGTACATGGGGTTGTTCTTGCCCAGATGCAGGACTCTACACTTGCCCTTGTTCTATTTCATTAAATTTCTCCCTGCCCAACTCTCCAGCCTGTCCAGGTCTCTCTGAATGGCTGCGCAGCCTTCCGGCACATCAGCCACTCCTCCCAGTTTTGTGTCATCAGCGAACTTGCTGACAGCGCACTCTAATCCCTCATCCAAGTCATTAATGAATATATTGAATAGAACTGGTCCCAGAACCGATCCTTGAGGGACTCCGCTAGACACAGACCTCCAACTGGACTCTGTCCCATTGACCACTACTCTCTGGCTTCTTTCCTTCAGCCAGTTTACAATCCACCTCACTACCCGATCATCCAGACCACACTTCCTCAGTTTAGCTGCGAGGATGCTGTGGGAGACCGTGTCAAACGCTTTACTGAAATCGAGATAGACCACATCCACAGCTTTACCATCATCTATCCACCGGGTTACATCCTCATAAAAGGCTATCAAGTTGGTTGAGCAAGACTTCCCCTTGGTGAAGCCATGCTGAGTGCCCCTAATGATCCCCCTGTCCTTGATGTGCCTAGAGACAGCACCAAGGACAAGTTGTTCCATCACCTTTCCGGGGATGGAGGTGAGGCTGACCAGTCTATAGTTACCCGGGTCCTCCTTCTTGCCCTTTTTGAAGACTGGAGTGACATTCGCTTTCCTCCAGTCCTCAGGCACCTCTCCCGTTGCCCACGACTTAGCAAAGATGATGGAGAGTGGCCTAGCAATGACTTCCGCCAGCTCCCTCAGCACCCGCGGGTGCATCCCATCAGGGCCCATGGATTTATGGACGTCCAGGTTGCTTAATTGGTCCCTGACCCAGCACTCATCAACCAAGACAGATTCCTCCTCTATCCTGACTTCTTCTGGGGCCACAGGGGTCCGGGGCTCCTCAGGACAGCCTCCAACAGTATAGACAGAGGCAAAGAAGGCATTCAGTAACTCCGCCTTCTTTTTATCCTCTGTCTCCAGGGCCCCCACCTCATTCATCAGTGGGCCTACATTGCCTCTAGTGTTGGCTTTACCTGCAATGTATTTGAAGAAGCCCTTTCTGTTGTTCTTGACCTCTCTTGCAAGGTTTAATTCCAAGGAGGCCTTAGCTTTCCTAGTTGCCTCCCTACATCCTCTGACAACAGACTTATATTCCTCCCAAGTGGCCAGCCCCTCCTTCCACGATCTGTACACCCTCTTCTTCCACTTGAGTTTGCCCAGCAGTTCCCTGTTCAACCCTGCAGGTCTCCTGGTACCCTTCCTTGACTTCCTACCTGCTGGGATGCTCTGATCTTGAGCTCGGAAGAAGCAGTCCTTGAATGCTAGCCAACTATCTTGGGCCCCCTTACCTTCTAGTACCCTGTCCCATGGGATTTCCCCTAGCAATTGCTTGAAAAGGCCAAAGTTGGCCCTCCTGAAGTCCAGGGTTGTGATTCTGCTAGCTATTCTGTTCCTGCCACATGAGATCCTGAACTCTACCATCTCATGGTCACTACAACCAAGGCTGCCCTCAAGCTTCACCTCTTCAACCAGACCCTCCTTGTTAGTGAGGATCAGATCCAGCAGCGCTCCTCTCCTAGTTGGCTCATCCACCATTTGCATCAGAAAGTTATCATCAATGCACTGGAGGAACCTCCTGGACTGGGGATGGCTGGCTGAGTAGGCCTCCCAGCAAATATCAGGGTAGTTGAAATCCCCCACAACAACCAGGCCCTGTAATTGCGAGACTGCTCTCAGCTGCCTGTAGAAGGCCTCATCACCCTCCTCATCCTGATCCGGTGGCCTGTAATAGACACCCACAACAGTATCACCCCTGCCAGCCTGCCCCTTAATTCGCACCCACAAACTCTCAACTCGCTCCTGATCCGCCCCTGGACAGAACTCAATACATTCTAGCTGCTCACTCACATAAAGAGCAACTCCACCACCTCTCCTTAGCGGCCTGTCTTTCCTGAACAGGACATAGCCATCCATGACCACATTCCAGTCATGCGAGGCATCCCACCAAGTCTCTGTAATTGCCACTAGATCATAGCCCCCCGACCGAACACGGATTTCTAACTCCTCCTGCTTATTCCCCATGCTGCATGCATTGGTGTACAGGCATTTCAGGGAGCGAGCTGGGCACACCGGTTTCATTCCAGATTCACCCCCTGAATTCACCCCAGGGGGATGGGAGGCCTCCTGGTCTACCTCAACACTAGAGCGTTGCCCCAGTGGTGCAAGCCCAGCTACCACCCCATCCCCCTTCGAATCTAGTTTAAAGCTCTCCGAATGAGCCCTGCTAATTCCTGTCCCAGAACCCTTTTGCCTCTACGACATAAACCTTTCCCATGTATCACTGTCACGCCTGTTGTCTTATAAAACCAGCCATTATCAAAGAACCCAAAGCCCTGCCTGTAGCACCAGTCTCGTAGCCAGGCGTTAATAGAGAGAATACTACTGTTCCATCCCACGTCATCACCTGAAAATGGAAGGAGAGAGGAGAAAACAACTTGTGCCCCAGACTCTTTCACCAACCGCCCTAGGGCCTTATAGTCTTTCTTCATCCCCCTCAGACTACGGGATGCAGCTTCTTCCCCACCTGTCTGGAAGATCAGCAGGGGGTAGTAGTCTGTGGCCTTCACCAGGTTGGGGAGTTTCCTGGTGATATCCCTGATTCGGGCTCCAGGCAGGCTGCAGACCTCCCTGTGATGGGGGGCAGCTCTGCATATTGGGCCCTCAGATCCCTTTAGGAAGGAGTCTCCAACCACTAAAACTCTTCTCTTCTTCCTTGTGGAGGAGGTAGCTATACGCCCGTCAGGTTTTTCTGACTGTGGTGGGACCTCTGATATAGGTTGCCTCTCCACCACATCCCCGTTGGACCGGCTGTATTCCACTAGGGCTTCATATCTATTGCTCAGAGGCACCTGTGGAGGCAAGGTAGGCAAGGAGGGCACTCGCCTTTTGCGAGATGGAGGGACTGCGTTTGTATCCCTAAGGCAAAACTTGGAAAGTATATTGTTCTTGTTGCCAGGTAAAGGCAAACCGGTCTTGGCTTTCTGAGGCAATGGCTAGCGAAAAGAAAGCATTAGCAAGGTCTATCACCACTCTCCAGGGTTGTAAACTTTTGCTGATTTTTTTTATAAGAGTAACCATGTCTGGTACAGTAACTGCATGGGGTGGGGGGGTGGGGGACTTTATTCAATTCTCTGTAATATACAGTCATTCTCCAAGTGCCATCTGATTTGGGTAGTTTCCTCCTCCCCCCCTAGAATACGATACTGTTTTACTGTTATCACCTTGGCAGGCACAGGCAGCACAACAGGATCCCACTTCAGGAATGCACGCAAGACAGTTATAGATCGAATAGCAAATCCTGCTTGCGAAGTTCCAAAGCAGAAGTGACCATTTAAAGTTTCAACTGTTCGTCCTGTCAACATATCAATACTCAAGAAATATTCTTTAATTGGGGCAATTAACATGGTCACAGTAAATGGTGTAGCATTTTCTATTGTTAAGGTCACCTTAGCTTGGAGAGCGGGGGTCAGATGTCCCCCCAATCCACAGGTCTGTGATGTGGCATCTTTATTATTAACAATACTATGCAATACAGTAACTTCAGCTCCAGTATTCACCAGAGCTAATACATATAAACCCCCGCCCCAAGACTGCCACTTTATAGTTCATTTGCCAAGTAGTGTCGTGCGCTACGGTGGCAGGAGGGGTGGAGGGTGGGCGTGGAGTTGGTGGTGGGGCTGGGGGTGGTCGGCTTTTTCGCGTAAATGCTAACTTTTGCCATTTACAGAACATTTCTGATGTTGTGATCCCGTCTATTTCTGATAGTGGGATGCCGACTTGTACAAAATCATTCCACGTTTGCCGCACCAAATTAATACCTTCTTCCCATGTGCACCAGCTTACAAGGGACGACACTAATTCAACAGGTTCTGCATATGCTGTTAAAACTGCTGCACACAACCACTGATACAGCGTAGGTGCAATAATGGCTCGCCCATCAGGGCCCCTGACACTTTGCAACTGAGCACATCCCCGCTGTATCTGATCATCATGGGCTATAGGGCTTAATAAATCTTTTTCACCTGCTAATAAATGAATAGAGGCAGCCTCGCTGTCCCAAGCTCGCAAAATCCATGCCAGTATGCCTTCCCCGCTCCTCTGCTGATAGATCTCTAAAAACTCCCTTAACTCTTTCGGAGTGTAAGTACGTGTGACCTGCACTCCCCCTTCCGCTCGTTCCTGCTGCCCCATCATTTGTATGAGGGGTCGTGCTTCCACCACCTCCCTGCCTTTTAAGTCCGGATCAAATTCAAACTCAATCTCAAGAGTCCGAGGATTCACTCTCAATATTTCCATCCCATTCCTCAGGATCCCATGACCGTTTTGCAGTGAGAGCACGAACTTGGGAAATCGAAACCTTACTTTTTCCATATTTATCCCTTCATTTATTAGCAATAGGCGCTACCAACCGCTCTACATTATCTTGCAACCCACAGCACCGCTCTGCTTGAATAGTAATTACTTCATGTGCAATCACCTTTGCATCCTGTAAAGTCCCGACTTCCTTCTCTAATTCTCTCACTCTACTCTGTAATGCAACATTTTCACGGTGAAAAGCTCTAAGATCAGTAGCTAACAACCATCCCAATCTCCCCGCTAATTTGTGAGAAGAATCTGATGCCGTTTTCCATGGCAACCCGCGCACAGCCGTGTCAACTGCCTGGGGGGTAATCACCACCCCGCCATCTATTTCAGGCCATGCTTCTGGCAGAGCCAATGTAGCTAGGAAAGCAACCACGGGGGTCCAGTCCTCAGTACTGGGCCATCCCGGGATACGGGGAGTTACTGTCATGGCCTCCCCAGTCCCCAACTTCTTTAATAACCATGGCATGGCTGTTCCTGGATCCTGCTGACTACACCAAATGTGTGAGCCGACACAGGCAGGATGCAGGAAAAAAACACAAAACCACGGATGAAATGCAAAGAGTAAATTTATTCCCATTACCCCGCGAACCGGGGGATCTCCGAAGCAGCACCCGAGGCAGAGGCACACAAGCTGGGATGCAGGCATCGCGGAGCTCGGTCCTTGCTAGAGAGTTTTTTTGAACCTGCTGCTTTCACCTGTATATCAGGGATTTTTCACAGGTGTAGTTTTCCACTGTGCTTTGATCTTTCTCACAGCAGGGCAGGAATCTCAAGCATGTTCGATAGGGTGCCTCTGAGTCTATCACAGGCCTATGTTATCTAAACACAGATGTTCTACTTGTCAAGCACACAAGACTAAACAACAGTTACTATTATGATATATGTGGTTTTTGACCCCCCAGCTGCAATTCACTTGAGCGTGTTTACAATTCTTGCCAATCATCCATTATATTCCCACATTCAACCCCCTTGCTCAAGAGACCACTTCTGCTGGAGCTGGCAAAGCTAGAGGTGTCCATTTGGGCTTGCAGGGTGTAGTGCAGAGTAATCTACAGAGGCACGCAATAAACACATATAGAAAAAGGAATCATAGAATCATTTTGGTTGGAAAGGACCAGATCCTTCTCTGCAGAGCTGCTTTCCAGCAGGTCAACCCCAAACTTGTGGAGAATGCTGTGGGAAACAGTATCAAAGGCTTTACTAAAGTCCAGGTAGACAACATCCACAGCCTTTCCCTCATCCATAAGCCGGTCACCTGGTCATAGAAGGAGATCAGGTTAGTCAAACTTGCCTTTCATAAACCCATGCTGACTGGGCCTGATCGCCTAGTTGTCCTGTACATGCCCCATGATGGCACTCAAGATGATCTGCTCCATAATCTTCCCTGGCACCGAGGTCAGACTGACAGGCCTGTAGTTCCCCGAATCCTCCTTCTGGCCCTTCTTGTAGATGGGCATCACATTTGCTGACTTTCAGTCACCTGGGACCCCCTCGGTTAGCCAGGACTGCTGATAAATGATGGAGAGTGGCTTGGTGAGCACTTCCACCAGCTCTCTCAGTACCCTTGTGTGGATCCCATCGGGCCCCAGAGATTTGTGTGTCTAAGCGGTGTAGCAGGTCGCTAACCATTTCCCCGTGGATTATGGGGGCTTCATTCTGCTCCCCATCCCTGTCTTTCAGCTCAGGGGGCTGGGTACGCAGAGAACAACTTGTCTTACTACTAAAGACTGAGGCAAAGAAGGCATTAAGCACCTCAGCCTTTTCCTCATCCTCTGTCACTATGTTTCCCCCTGCATCCAATAAAGGATGGAGATTCTCCTTGGCCCTCCTCTTGTGGCTAATGTATTTATAGAAACATTTTTTCTTGCCTTTTACGTCAGTGGCCAGATTAAGTTCTAGCTGGGCTTTGGCCCTTCTAAATTTTTCCCTGCATAGCCTCACGACATCTTTGTAGTCCTCCTGCGTCACCTGCCCCTTCTTCCAAAGGTTGTAAACTCTCCTTTTTTCCTGAGTTCCAGCCAAAATAAACATATCCCTACAATAATGCTTTGAATCAGGTGTCCCACTCATCCTGTCAGGGAATTAAACCACTCAGCCAGCCAGGCACCATCAGAAGATTGTTCCATTTGATGCATTAAGTCCTGGAGATGTTGAATGTCTTCCTCTACACTGGCTGATTCATCAGTTATGTTGAAGCAACACATGCCTTCAAAATCGGAGTAGTGTTTATGGTGTCAAAGGAGGAAATAGTCCACCGTCAATCAATTTTGTAATGTTCCTTGGCGTACAGCCGTTACCTACTCAGAAAAAATAGCAATGAGAAACATTAATATCAAACTCACTTAGCATAGTATAATTCTGTAATACAGCTACTGGGGTCGGCACGCCAATGAAACACGTTGTCAGAAGATCTGCAGCTGTTAATCCTCTCTCAATACAAAAAGCAGATGAGTTAGTTACAGTAGAGGGTAACCAAATCTAAGTATTTACATGTTGGTCTTGCAGAAATGTATCCAGGGCATGTGCCTGTAGTACAAGACTATAAAGCACGACGAGCTGATCTGTGATAGGGGAGAAAAACAGGAGTGTCATCTCCTTCCAGTAATACATACGCCATTGCTCCAGCTCCTTCAGCTAATATCACTCCGGGTTTGATAACCTGATGTGGGGTAATTGCCCACACGGATTGGAGAGCTACGGCTTGTGCTTTTTCAGATTGAACTTCAATTCGATGTTGGGTTTGCGACACCAATAACACTGTTCCAGTGCTATCTCCTCTAGATAAGGCACAGGTATTCGTCGAAGATACCCGAAATACAAGAACTCGAGAATCCAATATCAACAAAGGATGTAAAATAAGAGGAAAAGTTGGGGTACAGAACCATACGGCATTCTCACAGGTTATTATATGAATCTTCACATCTAGACTAATAGGTTGCGGTCCCACCACGCAATCCGTCGGTGTAAACAATTCAATTTCCCCTGTAGTTAATATTTTGGGAGAGATACCATCTGGAAGAATTTCAATCCTCACCATGTTTTGTACTGGAGGTGTTGTGATATGCTCATAGGGTGTTTGATTATGAATATTACAGCTGTTTAACAAAAAAACTGCTTTAGTAAGATGTGAACTCCAATGTTGTAAAGTTTTAGTACTGGTTAGCTTTTTAACTGTTCCTTCAGCATCCCATTCATTCTTTCAATCAAGCCATTAGCTTGGGGATGGTAGGCAATGTGGGATATCCAATCTATCCCTAGCCCTTGAGCCCAATCTTGGGACATTATGTCCACTAAAGTGTGTTCCTTGGTCACTTTGTATTTGGTGAGGAGGTCCGTATTGATGAATGAGTTGTTCTAGTGCTTCAATTGTGTTATGTTAATTAGCATATTTGGTGGGTTTAGCAAGACAGTCCTGACACTGTATCCACAGCAGTAAATACATATCGCCACCCCCTCAACAGGGGCAGGGGGCCCATATAATCGACCTGCCAGTTATTCAAGGCCCATTGACTGCATTTTATCTTTCTCCATGGCCTATATAATGCCCTTAAATGTAGCTGCGTACAAGTAGTACAATTATGTGCACATGCTTTGTAAATATGTAATGGCAAAGGGGTTTGTGAGCAATATGTCCCACACGCACGCAGTATGAGCTGATCAATGTCCACAAGCTATATGTGCATTTATAGTTTGAGCATGTACTTTGGCGGAGGTCATATTATCCACTTCCCTATTATTTTGTGACTCAAGTGAATTATCGTTTTCACGAGCTGAGAAATGCCTTACTTTTAAAGGATACCTTTGTACATATTGCCAAATTTGTTGCGATATATATCTGCCCCCCATATAGGGTATCTTTGTACATGCCAATCTTCTTGGACCCAGTGGGGTGTCACGGTTTAAAGCTGGGTCGGCTATTAAACCGGTGGCAGACGCTCTCTATTACCCCCCCCTTCCCCCAGAAGGGAAAGGGAAAGGGAAAAGAGAGAGAGACTTATGGGTTGGAAAGTTAAAACAGTTTTAATGAACTATAATAATGAAAAAGAGTATAATAATAGAATAATCAAATATATACAAATATATACAAAACCAAGATCAAGCTCCCCCGACGTCAGCCACGTCACCACCAGCACTGCAGGGCAGGCTCTGGGAAGGCCCAGGCTGGGCCCAGCGATGGACGGGAACTGGGTTCAGGAATGCACGGATCAGGATTGGGGGCAGCAGGAAAACAGAGTCCTCTTTGGACACCGGCCATACCAGAAGAGGGAGAAGAAGGCCCGAGAAGGCGGCGGCGGCTGCGAGACCCTTGTGATCCCCCCACTTTATACTGAGAATGACGTGTATGGGATGGAATACCTTTGCTGGTCAATTTTGGGTCACCTGCCCTGTCCACTCCTCCCTGCAGGTGCGACCCCCCCTGTGGCTCTTCACTCGTAAGCAGTGAGGAATTTAGCAGTGACCTTGGTTTCTCTAAGTACAGCAAGAGCCTTTCTGCATAACATCCCTACCGGTGCCTCAGTGATAACTACAAACTTCGAGTGTTATCAGCCCTGGAAGCAGACACTGTCTGCACAACATGCAGCTGGTTTCAGAAAATGCAGTTACTTAGAAGAGACTTAGCTGAAAGGAAAAAAATCACTGAAAGGAAAATTGGCCTGGTTTAGGCCAAACCAGGACATGGGGTAACCACATTGTGAGACTTTTGTATACAACCCAACTGTCAGTGTATAGGTAATGTGCCTTCCCTTCCAGGATAGCAAGAGATGCTGCAATCAGTTCAGCCCACTGGCTAGATGCCTGAACACCTGTTTACCATAATATAATTCCAGGTAGCAGAGCATATGCAACTGCTCTCCATTGTCTTTGTCTAGTTGCTGTGTATGTTGCACTTCCATTGGTAAACCAGGCATCTTTTTTTGTGCTCTTCTATTAACTTTTCATAAAGGGGAGCCTCCTCTGCAGGATGTGTGGAGACATCTTCAAGGGGAAGAGTTTCCCCTAGTGTAGGCATATGATTAAATGATACAGTTCCTAGAAGAGCGATTACATGTGGTTTTCCTGGTAGAAATCATTGCTGTAAATAATGTTTCTATTTCCAATGTGTGGCTGCCTGAGCTACCCCTTCATGGCTGTAACAGAATCATCAGTGACCCATCCATGAATAGGTACAGGTGTGTGTACAGTCACACTATCTTGGCCTGTGATTTTCTCAGTTTCTTGTAGTGCCCAAACTACAGCTAAAATTTGTTTTTCCATCAGGGTATAATGTATACCAAAATCCTACAGGTTCTTTCTGATTTTTCAGCCCTGTCATCTGCCACAATCCCCATGAGACTGTATCATCTAGAATTGTTACTTCTAATTCAAAAGGATATCCTCGCCTAGGTGTGTATAATTGCACAGGCTCAGTCAAAGCATTTTTGCAGGCATCAAAGGCTTCTTGTTGTTGCTTAGTCCACTGCCAAACAACCTTCTTCCTAGTTAATTTCTGCAGAGGGTGCATTAATACTGCCAGATGTGGGATAAAAGTTCTCCAGTACCCTAAAAGTCCCAAAAAGGTCTGTAGCTATTTTACTGTGGTTGGTATAGGAAATCACTGGACTGTTTGCTGTACCTTATTTGGTATTTCTCTAATCTGTTCATGACACACTACTCCCAAAAACTGTACAGTAATACTAGGGCCCTGTATTTTCTTTGGATTAATTGCCCAGCCTTGGTCCTGTAAATGCACTTTCAGTGATTCAGCAGCTGCTGCAATTTGTTGTTGTGACTCTGCCATAATCATCAATATAATGGTAAACAGTTACAGTACCTGACCATAGCACAACATAAGCTGCTATCATTTGGTGGGAAATGGAGGGACTATATTTTATCCCTGTGGCAATACTCAAAGTATATTACACATCCACATATACACACAGATATTCTCTCCATCCCATGGGCCATCTCTCCAAGAAGTCCACTGAATCAATTCAGTCTGAATCCAAGGGTTCCATTACTCATAATAGTCTCTCAGGGCAGGGAAAAACATTGGTGTGGGATTCACTCAGTCGGCAGCTCGGGCCATGGCCTCAATACGGTGTCATGGACTGGTGAAGTTAGGCACAGCAGGATGGTGTATTGCATCTTGATCTTGCAGTGCATGTATCTGCTGCAGCCCATGTTCAAGGTCTGGGGTGATTCTTACTGTGATAAATGACACTCAGCATCAGACAGCTATTGGCTATTCTTGCCCAGAATTAAATCTCCCTGGGGTACACATCTAACTTCCCCATCCTCCTGCATCATCCACCAGGTGCACCCAGGTCCTTGAGCAAAAGCAATTCCACCCATAGGTTTGCCTTTGCTCGAGGCACGAGTAATCCAAACTGTTTTCCCCAACATATTCCTTGCATGAACCACAGGGACTTTATCCCCCTCTACGGTGCACAACAGCTCGGATTGAGCAGGACCAGCCCGGTTGACAGATCCCCTGGTATTAACTAACCAGGTGGCCTTTGCTAAGTGTTCATCCCAGTGTCTGAATGTCCCATCACCCATTGCTTTCAGTGTCATCTTCAACAGCCCATTACATCGTTCCACTTTCCCGGCAGTGCTGCATGGTAGGGGATGCAATATATCCCTTCAATACCATGCTCTTTATCCCAGGTGTCTATGAGGCTATTTCAGAAATAAGTCCCCTTGTCTGACTCGATTCTTTCCAGAGTGCCATGTGGCCACAAAATCTGCTTTTCAAGGCCCACAATAGTATTACGGGCAGTGGTGTGAGGCACAGGGTAAGTTTCCAACAAGCCGGTACTTGCTTCCACCATCGTGAGTGTTATAGAAGCTCGTGATAAATCGGGAAAGCCAATTTATATTAATCATAAGAAAGTTTATTAACATGAATTTAGCAAGCGATAAATGAGCAAAAACAGCGCTGGGCGGCCGGGGAGTCACCGCTCCACCAACGGCGCGCGCCGAATCACACGGAAGACACCAATTTATTGGATAAAGCATACATATTCATTAAGATGGGTAAGGGTTGTTACAATTAGTTTCTGGGAATGGGTGTAATTATGTTAATTATTTCCAGGAACCCTCATTATTTGTAAATTTCCTCCTGTTTGTGTTCTGATAGTTCCTCTGGTCGGTGTTTGCCGTTAGTCGGTTGTGTTGATAATTCCTTATCTAGTTACAAGCTCAGCATATGTTATTTAAACCTACTATCTCTACCTAACAGGATGGTCATCTAGGACCACATTTTTTCTTATTACACGAATCATCCCATTTATGCCCCCCCCAGTCCTTTGTTCCTGCATACGTGGCCTCCAGAATCCTCTGCGTTGTTGTTAGGTGGTCGTTATCGGTCTCCTGGTGGTCGTTGGAATGAAGGTCGAAGTCTTCCTTAGGTGTCCTGGAGTGGACCTGGTAATGTAGTTAGTTTGCGCAAACCAACCCCCTCCCTTGAGTTGCTTAGTCATAGGGATTCCAACAAGCATATGACAGTTTCCTTGATTAAACAGTTTTTAGGACTGCTTAGCAAGCGTATAGATAAGGCAGCAGTTGTTTCTGTATATGGCATTAGTCAGCAAGCAAGTGAGCGGATGTTTACTTATCAGGATGTTTGCGGAGCAGATGTTTACTTATCAGTATGTTTGTGGTTTCTCTTAGCTAAGTTACAGTGAAGCCCTCTACACTCACATACGATTTTATGAACAAAGTTAACCCGTTTATTACAATCCCCCCTTTTTCTATTTTATCCTAATTTTGTTCATAAAATCGGTTTAATGCTTCTTTGGCTTGTTGGAGGATGGGGGTTGTTCCTTCCTCCACAATTTGTTCGTAACCATTTATAGATTGTTGGTGGAGGCCTTCGAGAAATGTAAATCTGTTTCCATGCCAATTCCAGGTTAGTGTTTTTGGTTTTGTTTTTGTGGGTTTTTTTTGTTTTGTTTTGTTTTTTTGTTGTTTTTTTTTTTCTTTGTTTGTTTTGTTTTGTTTTGTTTTGTTTTTATGGGGCGGGGTGTGATCCGGGGAATAATCCAGGCCCATCCTTTTAGTTGAGGTGTTTGGCCCCCGTCGTTGCCTGTGGAGAGACCAGCCGGGTACTCACGCTCCCTTTTTGGTATGTCTCTGCCTCCTTCGCCTACTCCGGTGCCTGGAGCAGCGAGGTTTTTCATCTTCTCGGCAGCAGTCATATCTCTTAGGGGTGTACTTCCAGCTTTTGGGTCTCTCTCTCTCACTTTCAGACCTGTGTAAGGCGGATATGATGCCTGGGGTGACAATGTATTTATAAAGTTGAAAGGATGGAATTTTGAGGTTCGTTATATGGATCACAACCCCTTTGGGATTAAGTAGTTTCCCAATTGAATTTCCCCCTTGGGGTCTAAAGTTTGTTTCCCCTTTCCCTTTAGCAACACTGTGTACAACCACCTCAGGAAAGAAGATAGTTGTATCTACAGTGTGTCCACCAACATTCCTTGTATAGAATATATTTAGGAAAGGTATACAGATGTGATAACACATTTGGTCCTCTTCTAAGCAAATATAGCAGTACACTCTCTCATTGTTCTGTACCAGTCTTTCTCATATATCTCCCAAATTTCAGGTACCAACAGTTCCCAGCCACAGAGTAATTGACAAATTTCTATTTTTGTTCTTTGTTCTCCGATTGGGTGCCAATGTCCCCTGTAGCTCATACAGTGGATATGTTGTATATTAGAAACACAATACCATTTTCAATTATACTGTATGTATTTAAAAATCACCCACCCTTTATGTCCTGAATTGGGATGTTTTATACAAGGTATACCCCAAACTTCCCTTTCAGAGGGAATTCCTGTTTCAGCATCTCACCATAAAAAAGGTAAATACACAGAAGTTCCCTCCATTTTATATATATATACCAGATCGCTGTCTTCGGGATCCCGTGGTGGTGGGAGAAGAAAAGGATAGTAAAGTAGGAAAAGAGCATTTGAACTTTTTTACAATCAGTTGGCTATAATCCTAAAATGCAAACAATCAACAGATTCAAACAATTTGTACAACGGATGGCTTTGGTTGGTGTATTCAATGCCATCCGGTGATGAGGTAGGTATAAGTTGTATAGTATTAACAGTGATAATACACAATAAGGATAATAACATTACACAACCATATAACATGTTAAAACAGAATGTGCTTAATTCACTGGGCACTTGGAAGTCATGAAAAGAATACTACACGAAGGCAATGCCTCTTTGTTTCATCGTTTAACAACTTAAATATATCAATCGACAATTTGTCAGACAGAAATAAATTCAAACAAAATTAGTCTTCAGATCTTAGTTTAAAATACTGCTTATTGCTTTTTCAAATAGAAAGTTGTAGGCAAACATTATTTATCTCTCTCATGAAAGTTATATTGAAAAATGTGGCAGCCCTCATATGGAAATTTGTATTTTAACAATAAAGCAAACTTAAAATATTGTTCCACATAATAAATAAAACAGGACACACTTATATACCGGGTGGGCAGCTTCATCCACTGTCTTGATATGTACATAGTAATTATCTTAACAATATCTTAACAATCTTGGCAAATTTTTAACAATATCTTAACAATCTAAAGAGCCACAGTTTAAAGAGAACAGAAACTTAACAATATCTCAACAATTGAAAGAGAATAGAAAGTATCTCAGGCCATGTTGGAGGTTTATGGCTCTGGGGGATCAGAAGAAGGAGGTGATTGTCCACAATTGCAAACACAAGGCCAATGACAATTACAGGATAAATCATAACCATAAAAAGCCAGAAGATTAAGTATTCCAAGAATGATTAAAATAAAAGTTGAAAGGAAGAGTGCAACCAGAAGCGTAATTGCAGCTCCTGGTGACAGCCACATTCTGTCCTTTTTAATTCTTACGATTCGTTTGGCTATTCGCAGATGAGTTCGCTGCCTGCGTTGCGACCGAGAGACTGGTGGTCACGCTGCCCTGGTCTGCTGGAGTTGGGGTCTGCATACGCAGTAGGAAAATGGATTTCCACACCCCCAACCCAATAAGGAATGTTCCAGCACCTTCTCCCGGAAGGGCTGGAAGGCGCATGCGTGGTTTGGGGAAAAACGTGCGCAGTGAGATCTAACAGATATATTCTTTAGATATGTCTTTTATGTCTAGCAATGTTATTTTGATCACCAAGGATACTTGCAAGTAAGTATAGGACCCTGACAATCAGGATGCACAAACAGGTTTCACACAAGATCCTAGTTACCAAGCAATTTTCCACACAGAATTCGGATGCACCAGTTACACAATCCAGGCACACAAGCCACAAAGTTCTGATGAAGTTCTGGTCTACAAACACAACAAGCCGGGGGTGGGGGGGGTAATTGTCTCAGGGAGGCGGCACGTAAATCTTCACAAGGCTCTGGTTAAACAGGGATTTTCATCACACAACCCCCACCCCAATCGTCCCTGAGAGGCACACACAGAAAACCGGAACTCCACACACAAGACCTCCCACCCCATACGTCCCTGAGAGGTGAACACATAATACAGACACGTGATACAGATCAGACCTGTCCGGGGTACACAGGAGAAATGGGGCAAAGTTAAAGCAAACTAGAAGCGCAAGCTAAAGTTAAAGCAGGTGAAGGGCGCAAGCTGAAGTTTAAAGCGGGCTGGAGGGCGACACTGTCGCTTTAAGGGATCCTGCCAGGTACGCAAGTCATCTAATACTTTTCACTCCTCGCCTATCTTACAGTTTCAGGGGATATTGTTTTATCCTAACAGGCCGTGTTCTCTCTAAGTTTAACAACAAACCATTCTGCATTTTTAGCTTTTCCAGGCATTCCTGAGGCCCACACTCCTGGATATACCTGGTTCTTTATTTAGTGTATAATTTCTTCCTTAATTTGGGGTTCAGTGAGAGCCAAACAAAATTTCAATGTGATTCTTTTCTGGTACTTTAAACTCAATTTCTCCATTTTTAAATTTTTATTTCAGCATTCAATTGTTCTAACAAGTCTCTTCCCAAAAGTGGTCTAGGAGCATCAGGCAGGTAGAGAAATTTATGAATTCCTACACTTTTTCCAATTTTGAATTCTAATGGTTTCAAAAAGAAAGCTTTCTCAACCTGCCCAGTTGCTCCCACAATGTTAACATTTTGTTTACTTATTGACAATAAGGTCTGATTCAATACTGAAAAAGGTGGTACCTGTATCTACTAGAAATTCTACAGTTTTCTCTCCTTTCCCTAGATGTATTTTTACCCAGGGTTCTGCTAGGGAAGATTCCCCTGGTTCCAATCAGTCAGCTCCTATACCAGAAACCATTACCGATTTCAGTTTCGGACAATCCTTTTTCCAATGCTCTATCTGCTTACAATACACACACACTGATCTTTCAGGAGGGGTTGGTTTCCCCTCGGTGGGGCACTTGCACTTCGTCTCACAGCGTTAGTGTTATTTCCCCGTGAGTTCCGAGAGGGTCTCTGGCCCCCCCCGCGGTGCGCAGAGCAGCCGCTGCAGCACCGGCAGCCGCTGCGCCCTCACTCCCCCCCTCCGAGTCTCCCCACTCCGATACGCCTGTCATGCAGTCTCCAGCAACCTCTCTAAATCTCTCACATCCATTCCTTGCACTTTTTGTAGCTTTCTCCTAATATCATCTGCCGATTGTCCCAAAAACAGAGATCCACTGTTCCCGGCAGAATTCCAGCCAGAATCAGAGCCTGCCCCTGGGCTCTGGCCACTTTCACAAACACCGCATTCCCCGCAGTATCCAACATTGCATCCACATCCTCCCAGTCAGGCTCCTGGGTTTTCACAATTAGTTCAGATCCTTTTGCAACCTTTTCAGGATCATCCTGATAATTCCCAGCAGCATCTCCTTCTCTATCTAATCTTTCATTCTGTGCACCAACCCTTAAACACTTTTGTACAATACTACAAGCCAAGCAACATCCTTTTAACCTCCTATTTTGCTTTTTTTTTTTTTTAATATACATCCTAGAGGAGATTTTTCAGAATCCCCCTTCCACCAAGAGTTTGTTACCCATTGCAAAATAATATCAGAACACAAAACAGTGTTAAAACACACAGAGACACAAAAGTAACAACAACACAGACACAGACACAAAATCAACGATTTAACACAAAATAATAAGATGCTGGGGACTCAAACCCCTTGTACCATTTTCAGGTGACTCGAATCCCTTATACCACTTTCAGTGGGATTCTAATCCACCCCTTCAGTAGACTGTTTGTTTCCTATTTCAAAAAGTCTCAAAATTAACACGAATATCCGAATAAAGCCACACAAGTATCATAATTACCACAATCACAAATAAATCCATCACAGTTCAAAGTTGGACCGGCTGTCAAACTGATAGCAAACAGCAAACGGTAAAACACCGCTCACCCCCCCTTTTTCTCCTTTCCCTCCCCTGAGAGGGAGGAATGGAGAACACAGAGAGAAACCTGCAAGCTGAAAGTTAAAAGCAGTTTCACTAAGCAGAATGCCCTAAGTATTGCATACAGCTCACAAGCCTGTGTTGACTAGCCAGGGCTCAAAGGTCCAGCTTCTCTTAAAGTAAAAACTTCTCCCATCCACCTCTATCTTAGGTCCCAATTATAGGATTAAGTCCCTATCTAACAAATTGTACTCTGCTTCTGGTTTTAATAAGAGGGTTTCAATCCCATATTTATAATTTGATTCTATTACCACAATTTTAATACCAGGGGCCTTAAAGGGTTCCCCTTTTGTCCCAATCACATTAATTAATTTTCTCCTGATATTTCACATCCCTAAGGTAGAACCTGTACAGTGGACCTTTCAGCTCCTGTATCTACACGAGAGATGATTCTTTAGCGCTGGGGACCACTTTTAGGGTTATCAAGGGTTCTTTTTCACATGGGGTCCTCAGTAAGTAGAGTCCTTGACCCCCCCTAGTCTTTTGAAATGCTTTCTCAGCCCGAATCCTTTTTCTACAATCTTTCTTCATGTGTCCCTTCTTCCTGCAATAATAACACTTTATAGTCTTGTTCTCTTTCTTTTCAACCTTCTCTCCCTCCGACCGATTTGATCTACTAGGTCTCCCTGCCACAATCAACAACCTGGTTTGCCGGTTTCCACTCTCTTCTTCTCGCTTAACACCTTCTCGCTTAATACACACTTTCTGAGCCTCCCGCAACAATTCATCTACGTCCAACAAACACACTTTCTGAACCTCCCACAACAATTCTTCTGTGTCCAACAAACTTCCCATTTTCTTCTTGAATTCTCTTACATCTCCTGTATTCAAAGGGACAGCTACATAGCCCGTTCCTGGCTGAGGTTTATCTATCTTTTCTTTAGACTCATTCTTCCTTCTAAGGGAATTGTTCTGATATATTTCCCTTCTTCCCTGTTTCCATGGAACCAGAAGGCTTGCTCTTCCTCTGTCCCACCGGAATATCTGGGGGTATCTTCCCCATTCCCATGGAATCAGAGAGCTTGCCTGGGTTCCCATGGAATCAGAGGTATGCCTGGGGGTCTCTCCCCCCTCCATGGAATCAGAGGGCTTGCTTTTCCTCTGTCCCATCTTCCAGGGTGCCCTCATTCACACATACACACTCACTTCCTCTCGGTCGTGACTCGCTCCCTCGCGGGTTACGAGTCCGCACTCGCTTCGTACGTATTTGTACGTCTCACTCACACGTTCGGTGGCCTAGTCGAGAGGCTTCCCGTTACACACACAATCATATACAATTACTCTGTCCTTCTCCGGCTGTTTCCCTCGCTGGATAACAGAACCACGGATCTGGATTCCGCCCACATACAGTCTCACCCCAGGAATCACCCCAACCAGACGAACCTTACTTACCGCTCCCTCGCGGTCTTCGTGCACAAAATTTAAGGGGTCTCCTTTGCTCATTTATCGTAATTTAGAGGGGTTCGTAGATCCAGTGTTTAGTGGCAGCACCCTCCAAAACAGGGCTATCCGTAGATAGGGCGCCCCCCTGTCTGCAGAGGTCTGCACTAAAGAAGCCTGGATCCGAGTCACGGCACCAAATTGTTATAGAAGCTCGTGATAAATCGGGAAAGCCAATTTATATTAATCATAAGAAAGTTTATTAACATGAATTTAGCAAGCGATAAATGAGCAAAAACAGCGCTGGGCGGCCGGGGAGTCACCGCTCCACCAACGGCGCGCGCCGAATCACACGGAAGACACCAATTTATTGGATAAAGCATACATATTCATTAAGATGGGTAAGGGTTGTTACAATTAGTTTCTGGGAATGGGTGTAATTATGTTAATTATTTCCAGGAACCCTCATTATTTGTAAATTTCCTCCTGTTTGTGTTCTGATAGTTCCTCTGGTCGGTGTTTGCCGTTAGTCGGTTGTGTTGATAATTCCTTATCTAGTTACAAGCTCAGCATATGTTATTTAAACCTACTATCTCTACCTAACAGGATGGTCATCTAGGACCACATTTTTTCTTATTACACGAATCATCCCATTTATGCCCCCCCCAGTCCTTTGTTCCTGCATACGTGGCCTCCAGAATCCTCTGCGTTGTTGTTAGGTGGTCGTTATCGGTCTCCTGGTGGTCGTTGGAATGAAGGTCGAAGTCTTCCTTAGGTGTCCTGGAGTGGACCTGGTAATGTAGTTAGTTTGCGCAAACCAACCCCCTCCCTTGAGTTGCTTAGTCATAGGGATTCCAACAAGCATATGACAGTTTCCTTGATTAAACAGTTTTTAGGACTGCTTAGCAAGCGTATAGATAAGGCAGCAGTTGTTTCTGTATATGGCATTAGTCAGCAAGCAAGTGAGCGGATGTTTACTTATCAGGATGTTTGCGGAGCAGATGTTTACTTATCAGTATGTTTGTGGTTTCTCTTAGCTAAGTTACAGTGAAGCCCTCTACACTCACATACGATTTTATGAACAAAGTTAACCCGTTTATTACAGTGAGCACGTAACGCTTGTCTTGGCGGGTTCGTGGAAGCGAGATGTAATCAATCTGCCAGGCCTCTCCATACTTATATTTCAGCCATCGCCCTCCATACCACAGGGGTTTCAGCCGTTTGGCTTGTTTAATTGCAGCGCATGTTTCACATTCGTGGATGACCTGTGCGATGGTGTCCATGGTCAAACCCACCCCTCGGTCACGGGCCCATCTATATGTGGCATCTCTGCCTTTATGACCTGATGTATTATGGGCCCACTGAGCTAAAAATAATTCACCTTTATGCTGTCAGTCCAGGTCTACTTGGGACACTTTAACCTCAGCAGCTTGATCCACCTGCTGGTTGTTCTGATGTTCCTCAGTGGCTCTGCTCTTGGGTATGTGGGCATCTACGTGACGTACCTTCACAAACAGCTTCTCCAATCGGGTAGCAATATCCTGCCATAATTCGGCTACCCAGATGGGTTTGCCTCTGTGCTGCCAGTTGTTTTTCTTCCAGTGCTTCAGCCATCCCCACAGGGCATTTGCTACCATCCACGAGTCAGTATACAGGTAGAGTACTGGCCATTTTTCTCACTCAGCAATGTCTAGAGCCAGCTGGATGGCTTTTACTTCTGCAAACTGACTCGACTCACCTTCTCCCTCAGCCACTTCTGCCACTCGTCACATAGGACTCCACACAGCAGCTTTCCACTTTGCTGCTTGCCTACAATGTGGCAAGATCCATCAGTGAACAAGGCACGATGCTTCTCATTCTCTGATAGTCTATTGTATGGTGGGGCCTCTTCAGCGTGCATGACCTCCTCCTCTGGCGACATTCCAAAATCTTTGCCTTCCAGCCAGTCCATGATTACTTCCAGAATTCCTGGGCAATTAAGGTTCCCTATGCGGGCCCACTGAGTAATCAATGCAACCCACTTATTCCACATGGCATCGGTTGCATGATTTGCAGAGGGGGTCTGTCCTTTAAACATCCAGTTCAACACTGGCAATCGGGGCGCCAGGAGGAGCTGTGCCTCAGTGCCAAATACTTCTGAGGCAGCTCCAACCCCTTCATAGGCTGCCAGTATCTCTTTTTCAGTTGGAGTATAACGGTCCTCTGATCCTCTGTATCCCCGGCTCCAAAACCCCAGGGGTCAACCTCAAGTCTCCCCCGGTGCCTTTTGCCAGAGGCTCCAGGTAGGACCGTTCTCCCCAGCTGCAGTATAGAGGACATTCTTTATATCTGGTCCTGTCTGGACTGCTCCAAGGGCCACTGCATGGACTATCTCTTGTTTAATTTGCTCAAAAGCCTGTTGTTGCTCAGGGCCCCATTTAAAGTCATTCTTCTGTCGAGTCACTTCATAGAGAGGGCTCACAGTCTGACTGTAATGGGGAATGTGCATCCTCCAGAAGCCTACTATGCCTAGGAAAGCTTGGGTCTCCTTTTTGTTAGTTGGCAGAGACATGCCTGTTATTTTGTTCATCACATCCATTGGGAACTGACGGCGGCCATCTTGCCACTTGAACCATAAAAACTGGATCTCTTTTGCAGGTCCCTTGACCTTACCTCATTTGATGGCAAAACCAGCTTCCAGAAGGATTGGAATTACTTTTTCCCCTTTTTCAAAAGCTTCTCCTGCTGTATTACCCCATGTCCTCTCCGTGGTCATGCAGGAAAAACCACACGGTACCTCGTGATGTGTACCATCTCTCCTGAGCAGGTCTTGCAGGGGGACGCTGTCTCCTGAGGGCTGAGACATTCTTCGGTGCAGGTGGGGAGTGGGGTCTGTCCTCCATCTGGGACAATTTGTCCAACACCTCACCAAGCAGTTCTCTGGATTTGTCAGAACATTTTTCCACAGCTGAGACGCTGGCCCATGAGGAGGAAACGAGATTGTCTGCATATTGCCGCATCTGATTATCTATGTTGCCCACCGTTGGTGTGTCATCATCTGCCCAGCTGAATAATGCTAATGTGTTGCCATACGATGGTGGCGTGCCCAGTGCCCACTTGCACCACATGGGTCCGGTACCTTTGAGTGCATCTGGATCTACTAGTGTCTGTGGGTCATCCAGGTAAGCAAAAATCAGCTCCTGCACTGCTATTTCCCTTAGATTCTTAACTCCTCTCTCAATGGCTGTCCACTTGCCTGGGCAGTATATGACATCATCCCTAAAGGGATACCTGCTCCTTACGCTTTGCAGGAGTCGCCGCCGGAGAGTGAGGGGCTCTGCACCGCTTGCAAGACCCCTATCAATACCTGCTTCTCTAGCCATCGGTCCCAGCTGCTTGGCTTCTCTCCCATCTAACTCGAAGCTATCAGCTCCATTATCCCAGCAGCAGAGCAGCCAAGTAACAAGCTGCTCACCTTCATGGCAGCTGTAATCTTTACATGCATCTCGCAGCTCACTCCGAAATAGGGATCAAGTGGTTACCTCTGGCTTGTCCTCCTGTGATGTCCCTGGTAGCCCATCACGACCTGCTCTTTTTGGGGTTTTCCTCTTCTGTACAGGGGCGACTGATACAAGCACTGGTTGACTCCCTAGGTCAGCTGCATCACCCATCACTGGGGGCTGATTAGCTACAGCCCTTGTTGCCAAGGTCTGGGTCATCACAGCAAGTGCTGCCTGGAGTTGAGCAATCACCCTGCCCATTGCAGTGATCTGAATGGCCTCTGGGGTAGCCCAGGTGCCTGCTGTAGGGACTGGCAGGGTCTGAGTATCTATGATTCCAGTTGTGGGTGCTAGGGCAGCTGCGGTGTCTGTCATAGGGGCTGGAGCTGCTGTGGTGCCTGGTGTAGAGGCCAGGGCTGCTGTGAGGCCCATGACAGTGGTTGCAGCAGCTGTGCTGTATCCACCCCTATACCAATGTTTAACCAAGACCAAAAGCTGAAAGACATTCAAAAGGCCTGACAAGATGAGCATGGTGGTTGAAATATCCCATGGGTATTCAAAATTCTCAAAAGCCATTGAGATGAGCCTCGAGGGAAAAGGAAAGTACATGTCACCCACTACCATTGCATAGAAATCAGAAATGGTCCCAGTTCCAACAGAATTTAGAATACCATAAACCAATGCCAAACCACATAGCAGACTGATACCTTTAAGACCATGCCCAGAAGTGATAAACCACACAAAACCAGTAACAAAACAGCAGCAAAGCCCCACATCTGATTAGCCACCACAAAAGCAACTGTAAAACCAAACCCCAGAGAATTCCACCCAGTGACCCTGCTACTGACACCAACATAATGAATGCTCATAACAAAAGCAGTCAAATCTGTGAAAACTTCAACCCTCCGAGACTCTTAGAGCAAAAGTCTATGGTTCTCCCAGGTGAGCTATTTACATCGGGTGCCAAATCATAGAATGGTTTCAGTTGGAAGGGGCTTTACAGATCATCTAGTTTCAACCCCCCTGTCACGGGCAGGGACACCTTCCACTACACCAGGTTGCTCAAAGCCTCGTCCAGTCTGGCCTTGAACACTGCCAGGGAGGGGGCAGCCACAGCTTCTCTGGGCAACCTGGGCCAGGGTCTCACCACCCTCACAGGAAGAATTTCTTCCGAATATCTCATCTAAATCTCCCCTCTTTCAGTTTAAAACCATTACCCCTCATCCTATCACTCCAAGCCCTTGTAAAAAGTCCCTCGCCAGCTTTCCTGTAGCCCTTCAGGTACTGGAAGGCTGCTAGAAGGTCTCCCTGGAGCCTTCTCTTCTCCAGGCTGAACAGCCCCAACTCTCTCAGCCTGTCTCCATAGCAGAGGTGCTCCAGCCCTCTGATCATCTTCGTGGCCTCCTCTGGACTCGCTCCAACAGCTCCATGTCCTTCTTCTGTTGGGGGCCCCAGAGCTGAATGCAGTACTCCAGGTGGGGTCTCACGAGAGCAGAGTAAAGGGGCAGAATCCCCTCCCTCAACCTTCTGGCCATGCTGCTTGCGATGCAGCCCAGGATACGGTTGGCCTTCTGGGCTGCAAGTGCACATTGCCGGCTCATGGTGAGCTTCTCATCACCCATCACCCCCAAGTCCTTCTCCTCAGGGCTGCTCTCAATCCATTCTCCGCCCAGCCTGCATTTGTGCTTGGGATTACCCTGACCCACATGCAGGACCTTGCACTTGGCCTTGTTGAACTTCATGCGGTTCGCACGGGCCCAGCTCTCAAGCCTGTCAAGGTCCCTCTGGATGGCATCCCTTCCCTCCAGCGTGTCGACCGCACCACACAGCTTGGTGTCGTCGGCAAACTTGCTGAGGGCACACTCAATCCCACTGTCCATGTCGCCGACAAAGATGTTAAACAGGACCGGTCCCAATACCGACCCCTGAGGAACGCCACTCGTCGCTGGTCTCCACTTAGACATCGAGCCGTTGACCACAACTCTTTGAGTGCGACCATCCAGCCAATTCCTTATCCACCGAGTGGTCCATCCATCAAGTCCATGTCTCTCCAATCTAGAGACAAGGATGTCATGCAGGACAGTATCAAATGCTTTGCACAAGCCCAGGTAGGTGACATCAGTCGCTCTTCCCTTATCCACCAGCTCTGTAACCCGTCATAGAAGGCCACCAAATTTGTCAGGCATGATTTGCCCTTAGTGAGGCCATGTTGGCTGTCACCAATCACCTCCTTGATTTCTGTGTGCCTCAGTATAGTTTCCAGGAGGATCTGCTCCATGATCTTGCCAGGCACAGAGGTGGGACTGACTGGCCTATAGTCCCCCGGGTCTTCCTTTTTTCCCTTCTTGAAGACATCTTCATTTAGCCTGCACCCGGGGCTAAACAATAACACTTTTTCTCTCACCCAATGTCTCTTCCCCAACCAAGGAAGGAAATTGGGAAAATGCAGGAGACGCATGGGTTAAAATTAAACAGATTCAATAAAATAAAGAAACCAATATAAATGCTAACACAAATCACACAAAAGTATACTTAGCTATAGATTTGCAGCAGGTTGTTCCAGGAATAGCAACCATTAGAAGTGAGGAAAAAGTGAGGCAAGAAAAGAGCCAAAACAGCCCCACTTCTCCCCACCAAACCCTCTCTTTTATAGTGAGCTTGATATCAATGATATAGACTACACTTGTGGGCCAGCCTGGGTCAGCTGCCCTGGATTTAAATGCTAAGGGCCTTGATCACCATGGCTGTCCACAAACTGAAACCAAATCCCAATGAAACCAGGACAAAGAGTAACCATGTCTGGTACCGTAACTGCAAGTGGTGGGGGTGACTTTATTCGATTCTCTATAATCTACAGTCATTCTCCAATTGCCATCTGGTTTTTGAACAGGCCAAATAGGATTATTAAGAGCAGTCATAGTTTCCCTAGCGATGCCCACTTGTTGAAGTGCCTGAATGGTTTGAGTTATTTCCTCTTCCTCCCCTGGAATACGATATTGTTTTACGGTTACCACCTTGGCAGGCACAGGCAGCACAACAGGATCCCACTTCGAGAATCCACGCAAGACAGTTATAAATCGAATAGCAAATCCTGCTTGCGAAGTTCTGAAGCAGAAGCGACCATTTAAAGTTTCAGCTGTTCGTCCTGCCAGCACACCAATACCCAAGATATATTCTTTAATTGGGGCAATAAACACCATTGTGGTAAATGGCGTGGCATTTCCTGTTGTTAAGGTAACCTTAGCTCGGAGGGTAGGGGTCGGATTTACCCCCAATCCACAGATCTGTGATGTGGCTTCTTTATTATTAATATTACTATGTGTCCTGGTTTGGCCTAAACCAGGCCGATTTTCCTTTCAGTGATTTTTCCTTTCAGCTAAGTCTCCTCTAAGTAACTGCACTTTCTGAAACTAACTGCATGTTTTGCAGACAGCGTCTGCTTCCAGGACTGATAACGCTCGAAGTTTGTAGTTATCGCTGAGGCACCGGTAGGGATGTTGTGCAGAAAGGCTCTTGCTGTACTTGTTCTTAGAGAAACCAAGGTCACTGCTGAATTCCTCGCTGCTTACAAGTGAAGAGCCGAAGGGGGGTCACAGCTGCAGGGGGGAGCGGACAGGGCAGGTGACACAAAATTGACCAACGAGGGTATTCCATCCCATACACGTCATTCTCAGTATAAAGCGGGGGGATCATGAGGGTCTCGCTCTCTTTCTGCTATGGCCGGTGTCCAGGGAGGACTCCGTCTGTTTTCCTGCTGCCCCCGATCCCGATCCGTGCGTTCCTGAATCCAGCTCTCGACCGTCGCTAGGCCCAGCCTGGGCCTTCCTGGAGCCTGCCCTGCAGTGCCGGTGGTGACGTGGCTGATTTCAGGGGAGCTCAATCTTGGTTTTGTATATATATTTGTATATATTTGATTATTTCTATTATTGTTATTATACTCTTTTTCATTATTATAGTTTATTAAAACTGTTTTAACTTTCCAACCTGGAAGCCTCTCTCCCTTTTCCCTTTCCCTTTCCCTTTGGGGGTGGGGGGGAGGGTTAACAGAGAGCATCCGCCATAGGTTTAATAGCCGGCCCAGCTTTAAACCGTGACACTATGCAATACAGTAACTTCAGCTCAGGTATCCACCAGAGCTAATACATGTAAAATTCCCCCAGACCGCCACGCTATAGTTAAAGGAACAGAAGGGCGTCGGTCCCCCTCATGGTAAGAGGCTACAGTGACGGCAATTTGGGGGGACCTGCCAAACCTTCAGTTATGCTGTTTTGGCATTTGCCAGGTAGTGTCTTGCATTGAGGTGGCAGGCAGGGCAGAGGGTGGGCATGGAGTTGGTGGTGGGGCTGGGGGTAGTCGGCTTTTTTGCATAAATGCTAACTTTTGCCATCTGCGAAACATTTCTGATGTTGTGACCCAACTATTTCTGATCATGGGATACCGGCTTGCACAAGATCATTCCATGTTTGTTTCCTCGTCACCTGTGCTGTAACTCCTTTCGGTTTTGCTGGCTTTCCTTTATTCACCACCTGAACAAATGGCCCTGAAATTACAGCCCAAATTTCCCTCAAGGTATTTGCTAGAGTGCCTAGATTACCCATAGCACTTGTCACTGCTGGTATAATCAAGGGTTTTAGTGAGGCAGGCGCTCCTCTCAAAAACTGCATTTTGATACTTCTCGTTACTGGTGGACTGTCCAGATCGGTTTCCGCAACCAACGCATGAGCCATCCCCATCTGCCGCACCAAATTGATACCTTCCTCCAATGTACACCAGCTTCTGAGGAACGACACTAATTCAACAGGTTCTGCATATGCTGTTAAAACTGCTGCACACAACCACTGATACAGCGGAGGTGCAATAATGGCTCGCCCATCAGGGCCCCTGACACTTTGCAACTGAGCGTATCCTCGCTGTATCTGATCATCATGGGCTATAGGGCTTAATAAAACTTTTTCACCCGCTAATAAATGAATAGATGCAGCCTCACTGTCCCAAGCTTGCAAGATCCATGCCAGTATGCCTTCCCCGCTCCTCTGCTGATAGATCTCTAAAAGTTCCCTTAACTCTTTCAGAGTGTAAGTACGTGTGACCTGCACTCCCCCTTCCGCTCGTTCCTGCTGCCCCATCATTGCTATGAGGGGTCGTGCTTCCACCACCTCCCTCCCTTTTAAGTCCGGATCAAATTCAAACTCAATCTCGGAGTCCGAGGATTCACTCCGAATGTTTCCATCCCATTCCTTGGGATCCCATGACTGTTTTGTGGTGAGAGCATGAACTTGGGATAATCGAAACCTTACTTTTTCCATATTTATCCCTTCATTTATTAGCAATACGCTCTACCAACCGCTCTACATTATCTTGCAGCCCATAGCACCTCTCTGCTTGAATAGTCATTACTTCTTGCACGATCACCTTTGCATCTTGTAAAGTCCTGACTTCCTTTTCCAACTCTCTCATTTTACTCCGTAATGTAACAACTTCACGATGAGGAGCTCTAAGACCAGTAGTTAGCAACCATCCCAATCTCCCTGCTAATTTGCGAGAAGAATCTGATGCCGCTTTCCACGGCAACCCGCGCACAGCCGTGTCAACTGCCTGGGGGGTAATCACCACCCCGCCATCTATTTCAGGCCATGCTTCTGGCAGAGCCAATGTAGCTAGGAAAGCAACCACGGGGGTCCAGTCCTCAGTACTGGGCCATCCCGGGATACGGGGAGTTACTGTCATGGCCTCCCCAGTCCCCAACTTCTTTAATAACCATGGCATGGCTGTTCCTGGATCCTGCTGACTACACCAAATGTGTGAGCCGACACAGGCAGGATGCAGGAAAAAAACACAAAACCACGGATGAAATGCAAAGAGTAAATTTATTCCCATTACCCCGCGAACCGGGGGATCTCCGAAGCAGCACCCGAGGCAGAGGCACACAAGCTGGGATGCAGGCATCGCGGAGCTCGGTCCTTGCTAGAGAGTTTTTTTGAACCTGCTGCTTTCGCCTGTATATCAGGGATTTTTCACAGGTGTAGTTTTCCACTGTGCTTTGATCTTTCTCACAGCAGGGCAGGAATCTCAAGCATGTTCGATAGGGTGCCTCTGAGTCTATAACAGGCCTATGTTATCTAAACACAGATGTTCTACTTGTCAAGCACACAAGACTAAACAACAGCTACTATTATGATATATGTGGTTTTTGACCCCCCCAGCTGCAATTCACTTGAGCGTGTTTACAATTCCCCTCGCCAATCTTCCGTTATATTCCCACACCAAGTTTCTAGTTTCAAGGTAGGTTCACCATCCCAGTTCCTCATGTCCTCCTGTGATTGCGCAGATAGAACCACATGGTGGCACGTGGTGTGCACCACTGGTACCCTTTCCCTTGAGCAGAAAAAGTGTGGCTCTTAATAGCTGAGATATTTGTCGGTATGGGCAAGGAGGAAGACATATTCTCTTTGAATTGCTGGAAGTGTTGGAACAGTCTCTCCACAGCCGAGACGCAGGCCTGTAGGGAGTAAGAGAGATTCTCTTTGAATTGCTGGAGTTGGCTAGCCAATCCAGCCACAGTTGGTGCCTCCGTGTCTGTCCAGCTCATTATTGCCAGGGTGCTGGCATATGATGTCGGTGCACTTCGTACAAACTTTCACCACATGAACCGCATGCACTGGATTTCATCCGGGTCTTTGGATGCCTGGTTATTGACTTGGCTGCTATAGATCACCTCCACCACAGCTAATTCCCTCAGATACTGGATACCTCCCACAATGGTGGTCCACTTGCCTCAGTAATTTACAAGATCTTCCTTGAAGGGATACCTTTCCTTCACGCTTGACAGGAGGTGCCTCCAGAGGCTGAGGACTGTTGCCCCTTTTCCAATCCCTTTGTCAATGGCCTTATCCCTAGCAAGAGATCCCAGCTGCCAGCCTTCCTTACCCTCTATTTCCTGACTATTGGCCCTAATATCCCAGCATCGGAGCAATCAGCTGATAATTTGCTTGTCTGGTTGACAGCTGAAATCTTTTTACATATCTCGCAGGTCAAAGGATACGGATCAGGTGGTTTCTGACTCATTATGACTTAAGTCTCTCCTCACTCCTGTTCTTGTGACTGCCCTGCTGCAGAACGGGCTGCCTCTTCTGATTCTCTCTCCTGCTCCTTCTTAGGAGAAGCTTCTTCCTCCCTTACTAAATGAGTTGACTTCCGCTTCCATTGTTTCTTCTTGACTATCGGGGCAACAGATATAGTTGAGGGCTGGGTCTCCAGTTTAGCCACAGTGTCTGTTTGTATGTCTTCAGATCCAGAGACCCTCTCTTCTCCTTGAGGATACTGAATAGTGCTGAACAGTGCTCAGTAGGTGTAGGCCAGGCCCAGGCCCAGTGCAAGAAGTTGTGTCTCTTTGGCATAGCCAGGGCCAGGCCATCTTTTTTTCAAACATTCTATCACTTCATCAGGATCTCGCACTTATTTGGGAGTGAAGTTCCAGACCATCAGTGACAATTGTTCTAGGTACCTGCCCATATTCTCCCACATGCCTTACCACCCATAACCACACTGCCTTGGGGCATATCCCTGGGTGATTGTCCTAAATAGCTGATTATCCTTAGAAAAAACCTTAAAAATATTCTTGAGAGGTACCAATAGGAGTATTTTGGTTACCCAAAGATGTTCAAGATAATGAAGACTTATTGTAACAAGGGAGAAAACATCTACCCCACAGGAGAAGAAGGGGAAGGTGTCATTCTGTGTTTCCTCCACCGAATGCCTCTCAGAGGAGAAAAGGGAAAAAGTGTAATTGTTAATTGTCTCCATGAGATAGTTCCTGAAGTACAGGGAAGGCATCAGTGCGGGGCCCAAATACCAGATTAGGCTCAAGGCCAGTGCTTTTATCATAATTCTCCCAGGAAAAACACCACCAAGTGCTACACAGCACAGCAAACTGCAAAAGCTGAAACTAGCCTTTATCAAGCTCTCAAATTTGATGTACAACAAGAAAAGGGAGTATTGCATGGATCAGATAAACCAATGTCAAGAACAGATAAGTCAACATCATGACCAGCAACTCTTAAACAGATATAATAATTATAATTATAAGTTCCCTCCAATACACTCCGGTCAAATCTGTTGTTATCTCAAACTCTTCGAGCCACATGTTGACCCCAAAATGGACTGCCATGGTTTAACCTCAGTAGGCACCACACAGCCACTCACTCACTTCTCCGTCCCAGTGGGATGGGGGAGAGAATCAGAAGGGTAAAAGTGTGAAAACTCGTGGATTCATATAAGACAGTTTAATAAGAAAAAAGAAAAAAAAAAAAAGAAAAGCAAAACCAAGGAAAACAAGTGATGAAAAAAGCCAACAGTTGCTCACAACCAGATGTGTGAGCCGACACAGGCAGGACGCAGGAACAGCCACAAGACCACGGGTCCCTGAGGAGGCCAAAGTCTGCTCTCCTGAAGTCCAGGGTGGTGAGCTTGCTGTGCGCCCTCCTCGCTGCCCTATGGATCTTGAACTCCACTATTTCATGGTCACTGCAGCCAAGGCTGCCCTTGAGCTTCCCATTCCCCACCAGCCCCTCCTTGTTGGTGAGAACAAGGTCCAGCATGGCACTTCTCCTCGTCGTCTCCTCTATCGCTTGGAGAAGGAAGTTATCATCGACACATTCCAGGAACCTCCTGGTTTGCGTATGCCCTGCTGTGTTGTCCCTCCAACAGATATCGGGGTGGTTGAAGTCCCCCATGAGGACCCGGGCCTGTGAACGTGAGGCTACGCCTATCTGTCTATAGAGGGCCTCATCTGCTTGGTCTTCCTGGTTGTGTGGCCTGTAGCAGACACCCACTATAATGTCACTTGTCCCTGCCCTCCCTTTAATCCTGACCCATAAGCTCTCCCCGTCGGCTCCTCCTCCATCCCCAGGCAGAGCTCCATGCACTCCAGCTGGTCATTGACATAGAGGGCGACACCGCTTCCTCATCTCCCCTGCCTGTCCTCCCTAAAGAGCCTGTATCCCTCCACTCCACCACTCCTGTCATAGGAGCCATCCCACCACGTCTCCATGATGCCAATAAGATAATAAAAAGTGTGTTGTACCTCAACATTTGAAGGGTATAAGAACCCTGTGTAAAACCACATTCGGGGTGCCCCAATTTGGCTGGGACACCTCATGCACATGAATAAAAAAATTACTCTTGTAATGCTATACTTTGCATACTAGCCTCTCTCCTTGGTTGGCACAGGCCAGTTGCAAATTTTCATGACGTGTCTCTGTGCAAGATCCTTAGAGCAAAATGCCAAAATTCAAGTGGCACTCCTGTAAAGCGTATTCTTGCTTTTTGTTTTAATCCCACTTTTGAAGGCCTGAGTGTAAAGCACCTTATTTTCCAGTTCCTGCGAAGTCAGGGGAAAAAATGTTTCAGTTGGTCCTTAATATCCTTCTACTAAAATTGTCACATCTCCAAAGGGACATGCAGATCATAATGTGAACATCTCCATCCTTACTAAAGCAAACTGCAAGCATATTGCAAATAATTCTGATTTGCAATTTTCCAGTGATACTAGCACTTGACCAAAATGCTGTGACTTCCATTTGCTGCTGTTACCAGGTTGTATGGTTTCTTTGTAGGGTCTTAGACTAACAGTGAGAAAACACAGTCTTTTTGCCAGCATACTTTCTATGATGTCAGGCAGAAGATGACTTTCTCTCTTGCTTCAGAGAAAATCTGAGTGTGTATCAAAAGTCATGCTCCCAGTTATTCATGTTCTGGGAGTAGACACTGAAACTAGCATAGGCCATGAAACCTGCAAACTGTCCTTTCCCCCCCCCCCCCCCCATCCCAGATCTTATGCATCTTTTCACTTTTTGGTCCATGCAGTTGTTATAGCTGGGGACTGAAAGTAGCTGTTTTTAGTCAAGTTGATGCTAGAGAAAGTCCCTGATTCTCAGCTGCTTCTATGCAGCCTTATAGGGACAAGGAGGAGGATGGCTGGTGACAATTAGACCAGAATTAGCTTGACCCCTCACAAAAACTGATAGACTTGAAGTTTTCTAATTTATGTTTAGATGACCATGGCCCATGCAAGATTTTCCACAGCACAGAGATTAGAGATTATCACTTTACCTGTATTACAGACACTGATAGTGCTTTGTGACATCCAGGGAATGTGTTTATGTAAAGAAAGTTAATTATTCTGATTTTGTGGCAATCTAGACCTACTTACTCTAAATATAGCTGATGAAAAGCTGCTAAGTCAGGACCAATATCTGATCTGTAGAACCTTATTTGCATCAAAGTCAATGAGATTTGCTTGTGCTTGTCTATGGCAGGAGAACCAGGGAGTAAAATTTTAGATTTGTATCAGCTGACTGGGGCCAAACCTTATTAGCTCCTGTGAACATCGGTTTACTACCATGTTTATTTTCTTAACTGCAATAAATGGCTCTCACATCCAGTACACATTTTGGGGGGGTTGAGGAGGTAATATAAATTGTCTAGCTAATGAAATTGCTTTCCTTCCCCTTTGGCACTGGAAGTTCAGCCTCACTCAAATGTTGAAATAAGTAATGCTATGCAGGGATGGGACTTTTCTTTTTTTCAAAATGTGTGGAATTGAATAAGAGGAAAGCAGAGAATGCTTTAGTGGCAAGTTTAGCAGGGGCTAGTGTCTATGATGGCACAGAGAAGTTAGGATAAAAGAGAAGTGAGGGAAAAAAGGCATCACTGAGACAAACAGTAGCTCCTCTTTGAGAAAACACTAAGCACTTCTTTGAAAACAACCTTTTATTAACAATACTGCAATCAAAAAACCTCAAAATTGCTAGGAGGAGACAAAAGGCTTCTAGTCATTTAACAAAAATGTCTTTTTTTTTCCTTTGCATTGCAAAGCATAATAGTGGTATCGATTTAGTTCAGTAAATACCAGAAGCTGCAGGGTTTTTTAACTGTTGCTACTGTTTAGCACCTCAATTTCTTTTCTTTTATGTACTTCATTTGCTGTTCAGCTTCCAGACAAATCAGTTTTAGCTGGGAGAGGGCAATAT